>NC_092255.1:8010806-8133306 GCF_036320965.1 Panulirus ornatus | reverse complement strand
GTGTGAAACCATTTTCTTTTACCACCCGCTCCCCCCCGGTGTAGTTTATGCCACTGAAGGTTATGGCTGTTCTTCATCACCACTGGAACTAGAACTATGGGTTTCGAAGCCGTGATATGAAGGACTGAAACTAGAGAAATTTATTTGTCAGTTGTGATTTGAAAGGACTGAATTAGAGAGACTTATTTCTTTGTTGTCATTTGAAGGACTGAAAGCTGAAATTATGTGTTTCTAAGTTGTATTCTAAAGGTCGATAAGGAATAAATTAGTCATTTATTCCTGAGAACATAACGGGATGTGTTTTATCTGAAAGTTTTTTTTTTTTTTTTTCGAGAGGAATTGTCTTCGACAAATGTCTAGGGTCATGTGTTGTCAGGATGGTTTATGGAGGGAATTGTACTGACGGGTGGAAGGTCAGTAAGGGGGGGGGGGAGGGGGTCAGAAAGCCGGCGGCAGTGACTTGTGGTGGCAGTGAACTGTGGTGGCAGTGACCTGTAGTGGCAGTGATCTGTGGTGGCAGTGACCTGTGGTGGCAGTGACCTGTAGTGGCAGTGATCTGTGGTGGCAGTGATCTGTGATGGCAGTGACCTGTGGTGGCAGTGACCTGTGGTGGCAGTGATCTGTGATGGCAGTGATCTGTGGTGGCAGTGACCTGTGGTGGCAGTGACCTGTGGTGGCAGTGACCTGTAATAGTGATAGTGACCTGGAGTGGCAGTGTCTATGTTGTCAGTGATTGTGGTAGCAGCGACCTATAGTGTCAGTCCCCTGGAGTGAGAGAGACCTATTGTGGCACTGATAACAGTGACCTATAGTGACAGTGCCCTGTAGTGGCAGTGACGTGACCCCCTCCACACCCCCACCCCACTAGCGTCAGTGACTTACCATAACGACGAAAGGATCCAAACCCTCAACAGAGGCCCAGAACACTAGTAATACGAAATCCAATCGCATTTCCGAAGCCCACGTTCCTACATCACCAGACCCACTCATACTTCATTGGCATACTAGCTCCTCCCTTCAGGAGTCGACACCCGCCACAAGCAGAGATGTAAACCTGTAAAATCTCTTCAGGTATGACGTTCGGACTCTCCAATTTGTCCTGAAGGAGACCTGAACCTTGGGCTACCGTTCCTACCTTCCTTCCCCCCCCCCCCCCCAATCGTCTTGGTGGCCGTGAGTCTTCTGGCTTTATCATACATCCACTGGTCGCCAGGAGGTCGAGCCAGCATGTAAAGGGTTCGAATCCTAGTCGCGGTGGTCGGTCCACAGTCCGCCCAGCTGTTCATCATCCTTAAGGGCTGGTTGATAACTTAGGTACCTTTCTGAGGCCAAGGTATCTCTCTATCTATCTATCTGTCTATTTATGGACCCCGTTGCTCACCAACGTGAGACGAAGGGCATTCGATTACATAGTATGCGAATAGTCATTTCCCTATTTGGGGCGATCATAGCCTAGCGGTAGCGCTCCCGCCTGTTACACAGGGGTCCCGGGTTCGATCCTGGCTGTTAGAGGTTTGTATGTTGTATGAAGGTGCGCGTTCATATGCACTTTGTTCGTATATATATATATATATATATATATATATACATATATATATATATATATATATATATTTTTTTTTAAACTATTTGCCATTTCCCGCGTTAGCGAGGTAGCGTTAAGAACAGAGGACTGGGCCTTTTTTGGAATATCCTCACCTGGCCCCCTCTGTTCCTTCTTTTGGAAAATTAAAAAAAAAACGAGAGGGGAGGATTTCCAGCCCCCCGCTCCCTCCCCTTTTAGTCGCCTTCTACGACACGCAGGGAATATATATATATATATATATATATATATATATATATATATATATATATATATATTTGTCCTAAGAGCTTATGTCCATTTTTATCCGCTTCATCAGTATAGTATCTGCTCCATTCTGAGCAAGACCATTACTTTTATCGTGTCAATAAGCGGGGGGAGGAGGGTGTTGTGAGATGCCGTGATATTGTGAGAGCCACTGCATTCCTATAATGGTGCCATGTTGCCCCCCCCCCCCCCTTCCTAGGTTCCAGGGTGGTTCCAGATAATTCCAGGCTTTTCTGGAGATCTTCCAGAGTATCTTGTTAGGGTCGGATCTGAGAAGAGGATTGGAAGGTAATAAGACCAATTTCGACTCACTAATGTTTTGGTCCGATAGTCCACGAAGCTGCTTCGTAGAGTTCGTAAACCATTTTACGTATCCGTTATTATTTTCTTTTGGACGTCGGTTTTGAGGTGGGTGTGTGTGTGTGTGTGTGTCTGTGCGTCTGTGTCTGTGTGTGTGTGTATGTGTCTGTTCGTGTGTGCACGCGAACGCGCGCGATATGAAAAAGAGATTTTCGAAAATATAAAAATGTTTTAAATGAAAGAACTTCTTCAATATCTTAAGCTAATACCCTCCCACTTCGGCTCTCTCTCTCTCTCTCTCTCTCTCTCTCTCTCTCTCTCTCTCTCTCTCTCTCTCTCTCTCTCTCTCATCATCTCTTCCTCAACTCCCCCTCCACCATATGTCGTAATTTGTCACCCCCTCTCCTCCCCTCCCTCATTTGACTCCCCCCTCCTTGTCCAACAAATTCTCATTTGAGCATTTCCCGGAACCGTTCCTTTACTTAAAGGTGAAAAATATATGAAAAAGAAAATCCTTCAGTCCAATCTCCGAGGATGTTTCTGGCAGTGCTTCGTCACCGTTTGTCTTCGTCACTCCCCCTCTATCACTTCGGCGCGAGCCATCTGCCCATAGTGATTTATTGCACTCTGGTACGGTGGAAGGTGTAGGGATGAAGGGCCTGCCTGACCATTAGTGTGGCCCCGAACTGGATGATGACCAGTTATGTGATTTGGGTGGGAGCATTTTTCCCAATGACCTCCAACAGGACTCATGGCCTCATCACTATATAAATGCAATATTCTTTTTCATCTATTGTCGTAATATAAATCAATCTGAGTTTTCATCAATTTCATTAAGATTCGAAAATTGCCTATATGAGGTTATTAACCTATGCAGCGTATGGTGAGGCTACATCTAGTGTGGAGCTATACTTTGCTCGTGTTTAAGGAAGGGATTTGGATTGTAATATGAACATACGTCTTGGTTACGTTGCCGGCATCGCCGGGACGGCTTCCCAGCTACCACAGGAAAGATTTATGTGTTATTCTTCTTTACACACACACACACACACACACACACACACACGCACATACACACACACACACACACACACATATATATATATATATATATATATATATATATATATATATATATATATATATATATATATATTATCCCTGGGGATAGGGGAGAAAGAATACTTCCCACGTATTCCCTGCGTTCCGTAGAAGGCGACTAAAAGGGGAGGGAGCGGGTGGCTGGAAATCCTCCCTTCTCTTTTTTTTTTTTGATTTTCCAGAAGAAAGAACAGAGAGGGGCACCAGGTGAGGATATTCCCTCAGAGGCCCAGTCCACTGTTCTTAACGCTACCTCGCTGACGCGGGAAAATGGCGAATAGTATGAAAGAAATATATATATATATATATATATATATATATATATATATATATATATATATATATATATATATATATATATGGTAGAGGATGTGTGGATCGGGTGTTTGTTTTGAAGAATGTATATGAGAAATACTTAGAAAAGCAAATGGATTTGTATGTAGCTTTTATGGATCTGGAGAAGGCATATGATAGAGTTGATAGAGATGCTCTGTGGAAGGTATTAAGAATATATGGTGTGGGAGGAAAGTTGTTAGAAGCAGTGAAAAGTTTTTATCGAGGATGTAAGGCATGTGTACGTGTAGGAAGAGAGGAAAGTGATTGGTTCTCAGTGAATGTAGGTTTGCGGCAGGGGTGTGTGATGTCTCCATGGTTGTTTAATTTGTTTATGGATGGGGTTGTTAGGGAGGTGAATGCAAGAGTTTTGGAAAGAGGGGCAAGTATGAAGTCTGTTGGGGATGAGAGAGCTTGGGAAGTGAGTCAGTTGTTGTTCGCTGATGATACAGCGCTGGTGGCTGATTCATGTGAGAAACTGCAGAAGCTGGTGACTGAGTTTGGTAAAGTGTGTGGAAGAAGAAAGTTAAGAGTAAATGTGAATAAGAGCAAGGTTATTAGGTACAGTAGGGTTGAGGGTCAAGTCAATTGGGAGGTGAGTTTGAATGGAGAAAAACTGGAGGAAGTGAAGTGTTTTAGATATCTGGGAGTGGATCTGGCAGCGGATGGAACCATGGAAGCGGAAGTGGATCATAGGGTGGGGGAGGGGGCGACAATTCTGGGGGCCTTGAAGAATGTGTGGAAGTCGAGAACATTGTCTCGGAAAGCAAAAATGGGTATGTTTGAAGGAATAGTGGTTCCAACAATGTTGTATGGTTGCGAGGCGTGGGCTATGGATAGAGTTGTGCGCAGGAGGATGGATGTGCTGGAAATGAGATGTTTGAGGACAATGTGTGGTGTGAGGTGGTTTGATCGAGTGAGTAACGTAAGGGTAAGAGAGATGTGTGGAAATAAAAAGAGCGTGGTTGAGAGAGCAGAAGAGGGTGTTTTGAAGTGGTTTGGGCACATGGAGAGAATGAGTGAGGAAAGATTGACCAAGAGGATATATGTGTCGGAGGTGGAGGGAACGAGGAGAAGAGGGAGACCAAATTGGAGGTGGAAAGATGGAGTGAAAAAGATTTTGTGTGATCGGGGCCTGAACATGCAGGAGGGTGAAAGGAGGGCAAGGAACAGAGTGAATTGGAGCGATGTGGTATACCGGGGTTGACGTGCTGTCAGTGGATTGAATCAAGGCATGTGAAGCGTCTGGGGTAAACCATGGAAAGCTGTGTAGGTATGTATATTTGCGTGTGTGGACGTATGTATATACATGTGTATGGGGGTGGGTTGGGCCATTTCTTTCGTCTGTTTCCTTGCGCTACCTCGCAAACGCGGGAGACAGCGACAAAGTATAATAAAAAAAAAAATATATATATATATAGGCTATGATCGCCCCTAATAGGGAAATGACTATTCGAATACTATGTACTTGAATGCATATCAACTGACTGTTATACTTCTTTCATGTGTCTCCCCTGATGATGTGATTATTACACGAAAGTGCACTTGGGAACTTATCGTCTTTCATATCCCCGTGGACTTATACGAATATACGTATATATCAACATAAATCCCCGTACTTTCACAGAACACATAACACCTCCACCGGTGGGGTTCGAACCCGCAACCTCTCGTGCGAGAGGTAGGACCACCACACCCAGCCTACTGAATCACCAAGGGAAACAGACCTCTCACCTTTGAGGTGACCTAACCAGCGTTTGTGGGGAGCATCTTAGGTGACGGTGGGCCGGAGGGAGAGCAGTGGTGGCTGGGTGTAGGGCGCGTGAGGAGTGGGCTATTGAGGCACTCGATGGGGTTTAGGACGAAGTGGAATTCAATTAAAGATAGGACAGGCCTAGATCTCTTTGGTAACTGAGTGGGGCCGATGGTAGCGATCCTTTAAAAGCCTTCTTCCCAGCGGTCGTGGGTTCGAGCGCCACTCGTATTGGACTTTATATATACTCATTTCTATGAGAGAGTCCTGATCTTACCCAGGATCTCCTTCCAAAGGCTCTTACACACACCTTCGGACTGCTGCTACTTCTCGTAGCAGGGGAAGTGGACTCCCTTGGAGTTAGTTCCTTAACGAGATTCTACTCCCAGTGATACAACCTTGCCAAACTGACTTTTAACATGTGTTGTAATCCTCAGGCAGAGCCCGGGATAAATAGATAGATAGATGCATAGATAGATAGATTGAATGGGACAAATAACATCTGGTGTCATTACACGTAAATACACGAATGTAAGACGCCCGCCCCCACATCCCACCCACCATAAGACTTGTCCACACACACACACACACATCTTAATTCTGTCACCTCTTAAGTGTATCTAGTGTTGTCTGTTTCTCCCTCCTCCCTCCTTCCTCCTCCTTCCCCTATCAATTCCTCTATAGTGCGGGAGCGCAACACAAATGGACACACACACACACACACACACTCATATATATATATATATATATATATATATATATATATATATATATATATATATATATATATATATATTTTGCTTTGTCGCTGTCTCCGGCGTTTGCGAGGTAGCGCAAGGAAACAGACGAAAGAAATGGCCCAACCCACCCCCATACACATGTATATACATACGTCCACACACGCAAATATACATACCTACACAGCTTTCCATGGTTTACCCCAGACGCTTCACATGCCTTGATTCAATCCGCTGACAGCACGTCAACCCCGGTATACCACACCGATCCAATTCACTCTATTCCTTGCCCTCCTTTCACCCTCCTGCATGTTCAGGCCCCGATCACACAAAATCTTTTTCACTCCATCTTTCCACCTCCAATTTGGTCTCCCACTTCTCCTCGTTCCCTCCACCTCCGACACATATATCCTCTTGGTCAATCTTTCCTCACTCATTCTCTCCATGTGCCCAAACCATTTCAAAACACCCTCTTCTGCTCTCTCAACCACGCTCTTTTTATTTCCACACATCTCTCTTACCCTTACGTTACTTACTCGATCAAACCACCTCACACCACACATTGTCCTCAAACATCTCATTTCCAGCACATCTATCCTCCTGCGCACAACTCTATCCATAGCCCACGCATCGCAACCATACAACATTGTTGGAACCACTATTCCTTCAAACATACCCATTTTTGCTTTCCGAGATAATGTTCTCGACTTCCACACATTCTTCAAGGCTCCCAGGATTTTCGCCCCCTCCCCCACCCTATGATCCACTTCCGCTTCCATGGTTCCATCCGCTGCCAGATCCACTCCCAGATATCTAAAACACTTTGCTTCCTCCAGTTTTTCTCCATTCAAACTTACCTCCCAATTGACTTGACCCTCAACCCTACTGTACCTAATAACCTTGCTCTTATTCACATTTACTCTTAACTTTCTTCTTTCACACACTTTACCAAACTCAGTCACCAGCTTCTGCAGTTTCTCACATGAATCAGCCACCAGCGCTGTATCATCAGCGAACAACAACTGACTCACTTCCCAAGCTCTCTCATCCCCAACAGACTTCATACTTGCCCCTCTTTCCAAAACTCTTGCATTCACCTCCCTAACAACCCCATCCATAAACAAATTAAACAACCATGGAGACATCACACACCCCTGCCGCAAACCTACATTCACTGAGAACCAATCACTTTCCTCTCTTCCTACACGTACACATGCCTTTCATCCTCGATAAAAACTTTTCACTACTTCTAACAACTTTCCTCCCACACCATATATTCTTAATACCTTCCACAGAGCATCTCTATCAACTCTATCATATGCCTTCTCCAGATCCATAAATGCTACATACAAATCCATTTGCTTTTCTAAGTATTTCTCACATACATTCTTCAAAGCAGACACCTGATCCACACATCCTCTACCACTTCTGAAACCACACTGCTCTTCCCCAATCTGATGCTCTGTACATGCCTTCACCCTCTCAATCAATACCCTCCCATATAATTTACCAGGAATACTCAACAAACTTATACCTCTGTAATTTGAGCACTCACTCTTATCCCCTTTGCCTTTGTACAATGGCACTATGCACGCATTCCGCCAATCCTCAGGCACCTCACCATGAGTCATATATATATATATATATATATATATATATATATATATATATATATTCTTTGTTCCTTTCTCCTTGCCAACACCAAGCCTCAGAGGAACCGCACATTCATTTACTGGCTCTAGTTTCTCTCAAAGCAATTTCCTTCGTTCTAATTGTCCTTCCACCCCTCTGCACCTCTCTCTCTCTCTCTCTCTCTCTCTCTCTCTCTCTCTCTCTCTCTCTCTCTCTCTCTCTCTCTCTCTCTCTCTCCTCCTACTGCACTCCCACCTTTTATTACGTATTTCAATGGTCTAATTGAAGCTGGGTAATGTCCACTGTTCCTCATCTAGGTACAGTTTACCGTCCCTGTCTTGTAAAATTTTTAGCGTGCGGGTGAGAGAGAGAGAAAGAGATTACTTGGTAAATTGATTTACATTCTCGGTAAATTGCCACACTCACACGGCGCCACACTTACACGGCGCCACACTCACACGGCGCCACACTTACACTGCGCCACACTCACACACACGGCGCCACACTCACACACACGGCATCACCCTCACACGGCGCCACACTTACACTGCGCCACACTCACACACACGGCGCCACACTCACACGGCGCCACACTCACACGGCGCCACACTTACACTGCGCCACACTCACACACACGGCGCCACACTCACACGGCGCCACACTCACACGGCGCCACACTTACACTGCGCCACACTCACACACACGGCGCCACACTCACACACACGGCACCACCCTCACACGGCGCCACACTCACACGGCGCCACACTTACACTGCGCCACACTCACACACACGGCGCCACACTCACACACACGGCACCACCCTCACACGGCGCCACACTCACACGGCGCCACACTCACACACACGGCACCACCCTCACACGGCGCCACACTCACACGGCGCCACACTTACACTGCGCCACACTCACACACACGGCGCCACACTCACACACACGGCACCACCCTCACACGGCGCCACACTCACACGGCGCCTCACTCAGTGATTGTGTCTCTATTTCCTTCTTTCTCTATACGTTTTCTCTTATCATTTGTCTTATTTAGTGACGGTGGTATTCTGTGAGATCCATCCTCGCTGTTCTGCTGAGAGCAATCTCTCTCTCTCTCTCTCTCTCTCTCTCTCTCTCTCTCTCTCTCTCTCTCTCTCTCTCTCTCTCTCTCTCTATGCTGGCTGCCACAAGGAAAATAAAACACAAAGATCCGAACGCTTCCGTGAATGACTGTCATCATCAGGGACACAGGGGGATAATGAGCCAGTGTTGGTTTCAGGGACGCATGCATAAGACATGGAAGTCACAAAGGTCAAGAAATCCAGGCTGTGGAAATGAAGCGTTTGAGAAGGGCAGGTGTGTCAAGACAGGATGGAATGAAGAAAGAAATGAAGAAAGAAAGAGATCGTATGAGAGAGATGAAGCAATATGGCAGGGAATACATGGGGAGTGAAACGTGGAGTGGTAGAGTGGATGATATGTAATACTTAGAGGTGGTTTGGACTTGTGGAAAGAACGCAAGACTGGCACTGTACAAGGAGAGTGTATGATAGTACAATGAAAGTGGCTGGTACGAGAAATGGGGAAATAGAGTGGAGGAATACTGGAGGGAGGGGAAGAGTGGAAGAATGTGTGGAATGGTGTATGTGAGGGAGGTATGTTGTAAGGACAAGGATGAGTGGTGATTCTTTTGCCGCGCGCCACCCCTTGATGAGAGTTCCCGGAGGGCGCGGGCGTCAGAGATATAGATAGATAGATAGATAGATAGATGGAGACTATGGAAGGCGCAGTATAGAATTAGTCAGGCAACGGTCAGGTGGGAAGGTCAAGTGAAATGAATAGCATGACCTGAAACATGGGTCTCGGGGTCACCAGGGGCGAGGATCTGGGCCATCAAAACCATGGGTCAAGTGACCACAGGTCAGGATCGGGTGGTCAAAGGCAAGCGTCAGGTTACCACAGGAAAGAGTCGGGTGAGCAAAGACAGGTCAGAGATAATGTCACATACTTACACATGGTGACATTTCTTCTTGGATTTATCAAGTGATCTAACTCATCCATGTGCACCCCATAACTGGCAACCCATGACTGGCTTCTAGCCAACTCCTCTTTACTGAAAACCCATTATCTTTCTACTGCGAACCCATTTCTTCGTGTGTATATATATATATATATATATATATATATATATATATATATATATATATATATATATTGGGAGGTAAATTTGAATGGAGAAAAACTGGAGGAAGTAAAGTGTTTTAGATATCTGGGAGTGGATCTGGCAGCGGATGGAACCATGGAAGCGGAAGTGAATCATAGGGCGGGGGAGGGGGTGAAAATCCTGGGAGCCTTGAAGAATGTTTGGAAGTCGAGAACATTATCTCCGAAAGCAAAAATGGCTATGTTTAAAGGAATAGTGGTTCCAACAATGTTGTATGGTTGCGAGGCGTGGGCTATGGATAGAGTTGTGCGCAGGAGGGTGGATGTGCTGGAAATGAGATGTTTGAGGACAATATGTGGTGTGAGGTGGTTTGATCGAGTAAGTAATGTAAGGGTAAGAGAGATGTGTGGTAATAAAAAGAGCGTGGTTGAGACAGCAGAAGAGGGTGTTTTGAAATGGTTTGGGCACATGGAGAGAATGAGTGAGGAAAGATTGACCAAGAGGATATATGTGTCGGAGGTGGAGGGAACGAGAAGTGGGAGACCAAATTGGAGGTGGAAAGATGGAGTGAAAAAGATTTTGAGTGATCGGGGCCTGAACATGCAAGAGGGTGAAAGGCATGCAAGGAATAGAGTGAATTGGATCGATGTGGTATACCGGGGTCGACGTGCTGTCAATGGATTGAATCAGGGCATGTGAAGCGTCTGGAGTAAACCATGGAAAGTTGTGTGGGGCCTGGATGTGGAAAGGGAGCTGTGGTTTCGGGCATTATTACATGACAGCTAGCAACTGAGTGTGAACGAATGGGGCCTTTGTTGTCTTTTCCTAGCGCTACCTCGCACATATGAGGGGGGAGGGGGATGTTATTCCATGTGTGGCGAGGTGGCGATGGGAATAAATAAAGGCAGACAGTATGAATTATGTACATGTGTATATGTGTGTATGTCTGTGTGTGTATATATATGTGTACATTGAGATGTATAGGTATGTATATTTGCGTGTGTGGACGTGTATATATATACATGTGTATGTGGGTGGGTTGGGCCATTTCTTTCGTCTGTTTCCTTGCGCTACCTCGCAAACGCGGGAGACAGCGACAAAGCAAAATAAATATAATAAATATAAATATATATATATATATATATATATATATATATATATATATATATATATATATATATATATATATATATATCTTTCTTTCAAAGTATTCGCCATTTTCCGCGTTAGCGAGGTAGCGTAAAAAACAGAGGACTGGGCCTTTGAGGGAATATTCTCACCTGGCCCTCCCTCTCTGTTCCTTCTTTTGGAAGATTTAAAAAAATAACGAAAGGGGAGGATTTCCAGCCCCCCGCTCCCTCCCCTTTTAGTCGCCTTCTACGACACGCAGGGAATACATGGGAAGTATTCTTTCTCCCCTATCCCCAGGGATGATATATATATATATATATATATATATATATATATATATATATATATATATATATATATATATATACACATATATATATTTTCATACTATTCGCCATTTCCCGCGATAGCGAGGTAGCGTTAAGAACAGAGGACTGGGCCTTTGAGGGAATATCCTCACCTGGCCCCTTTCTCTGTTCCTTCTTTTGGAAAATTAAAAAAAAACGAGAGGGGAGGATTTCCAGCCCCCCGCTCCCTTCCCTTTTAGTCGCCTTCTACGACACGCAGGGAATACGTGGGAAGTATTCTTTCTCCCCTATCCCCAGGGATATATATATATATATATATATATATATATATATATATATATATATATATATATATATATATATATATATATATATACATATATATATATGTGTGTGTGTGTGTGTGTGTGTGTGAGTGTGTGAGTGTGTGTGTGAGTGTGTGTATGAGTGTGTGTGTGTGTGTGTGTGTGTGTGCAGTGTCTTTATTCCTATGTATTGGTTGCACTCAGACACATCCCAGCCTAAGCCAGGTACCCATTTATCAACCTGCCCCTAGGGGAGGGGAAGAACACCTGGGTTGGATGTGGGCCAACTGCCACGCCCAGGATTCGAATCCATGCGGGTATGACTCCGGACAAGGCTGGCAAGTAATGACTCATGGTTACTCACCCTCACCACTACATCACAGAGGCCCGTGTGTGTGTGTGTGTGTGTGTGTGTGTGTGTGTGTGTGTGTGTGTGTGTCCATTGCATCAAAATAGGAAGAAATCTGTGAACGCAGAATTCCTTTTAGCCTAAATTGCACAAGTGTTTGTGAAGGTATAGCGAGAGGGGAGACAAGACATTGAGAATTACTTCGCCATGAATTATATTCATGATTCCGTGGCTTTCTATCATATCTCTCTTGAAATGGCTTGATGCCAAGGGTTTGACTTACATAAAAGACACTTTAATCTAAAGTCTCTGAATATACAAATTACACAGCGTTAGTCCCGTGTTTGCACAGTGCAGTGGCTCACAACTCTTCCTGACGCATCATTTGATACACAGGATATGAGAAAAGCGATTGAAATATCTCGTATTTTATCAACAGCGTTTGAAATGTCTTTCGTGCTCTGTCCTTTCATATCGTGAGTGATCATCATCTGTTGCTCTCGGGAGATTAGATTGAGCACAAGCGATCACTGATCACTGCTACACCAGTCTTCTGAACTCGATTTTACAGTTCACACTCTCCCATACCATCATTGACTGTTGCAGAGCAGCAGTTAGCTACGAGGAAGGAGACAGAAACAGTTTGAGAGACAACTTCATACCATATATGTTATATACTTATGTACTCTTTGTTATATACATTAGAACCCGTCCATTACGTGGGAATAGTGATTACCGGTCAAACATTTCTATAGCCCACCCTAATGGCTCGGTTTGTATATTTCGAGGGGGTAAATCACCACATTGCTTACCTTGTGAGGCAAAATGGTCAATTCCTCCTCTTCATCGGATAGTTAAGGTTAACTCTGGCAACCCCCTGTAAGCATCTTGACTCGCTGCCAAAAATGCTTTTGTGGTCACGATAAATCCACATGAGGGGACCTGATCGTATTTCTCCCACTCTTGTGTACATCCTTCTCTCGCTTACCCCATTAAGGTCGAGGGCATATACCCAGCCGCTGACGTAGGCTTGGATTCTGCCGAAATGGTGTTTTAGATTCTATTATTTACGGAGCTGGTGGAGAGGAATACGACGCTCCTGGCTGCTCCAAGGACTGTGGACGTGGAGGCAGGCGGCGGCCAAGGTCCTTTCATTCCAGTGGTGGTTCTGGAGTGTGGCCAGAAAACTACAACCTTGGCTAACCCACGCTTAATGATTCCAGTGGGTGGGAACACTGTCAAACAGCTTCGCAGTTTACCTAGCTGTTCATCCTTGAAGTTGTTGACAGGGTAAGATATATATATATATATATATATATATATATATATATATATATATATATATATATATATATATATATATATATATATGTATGTATTTATACATATATGAATATACATATCCACTTCCGCTTCCATGGTTCCATCCGCTGCTAAGTCCAGTGTCAGATATCTAAAACACTTTACTTCCTCCAGTTTTTCTCCATTCAAACTTACCTCCCAATATATATATATATTATCCCTGGGGATAGGGGTGAAAGAATACTTCCCACGCATTCCTCGCGTGTCGTAAAAGGCGACTAGAGGGAATGGGAGCGGGGGGCCAGAAATCCTCCCCTCCTTGTATTTTTTAACTTTCTAAAATGGGAAACAGAAGAAGGAGTCACGCGGGGAGTGCTCATCCTCCTCGAAGGCTCAGACTGGGGTGTCTAAATGTATGTGGATGTAACCAAGATGTGAAAAAAGGAGAGATAGATAGTATGTTTGAGGAAAGGAACCTGGATGTTTTGGCTCTGAGTGAAACGAAGCTCAAGGGTAAAGGGGAAGAGTGGTTTGGGAATGTCTTGGGAGTAAAGTCAGGGGTTAGTGAGAGGACAAGAGCAAGAGAAGGAGTAGCAGTACTCCTGAAACAGGAGTTGTGGGAGTATGTGATAGAATGTAAGAAAGTAAATTCTCGATTAATATGGGTAAAGCTGAAAGTTGATGGAGAGAGATGGGTATTTATTGGTGCATATGCACCTGGGCATGAGAAGAAAGATCATGAGAGGCAAGTGTTTTGGGAGCAGCTGAATGAGTGTGTTAGTGGTTTTGATGCACGAGACCGGGTTATAGTGATGGGTGATTTGAATGCAAAGGTGAGTAATGTGGCAGTTGAGGGAAAAAATTGGTATACATGGGGTGTTCAGTGTTGTAAATGGAAATGGTGAAGAGCTTGTAGATTTATGTGCTGAAAAAGGACTGGTGATTGGGAATACCTGGTAAAAAAGCGAGATATACATAAATATACGTATGTAAGTAAGAGAGATGGCCAGAGAGCGTTATTGGATTACGTGTTAATAGACAGGCGCGCGAAAGAGAGACTTTTGGATGTTAATGTGCTGAGAGGTGCAACTGGAGGGATGTCTGATCATTATCTTGTGGAGGCTAAGGTGAAGATTTGTATGGGTTTTCAGAAAAGGTGAGTGAATGTTGGGGTGAAGAGGGTGGTAAGAGTAAGTGAGCTTGGGAAGGAGACTTGTGTGAGGAAGTAACAGGAGAGACTGAGTACAGAATGGAAAAAGGTGAGAACAATGGAAGTAAGGGAAGTGGGGGAGGAATGGGATGTATTTAGGGAATCAGTGATGGATTGCGCAAAAGATGCTTGTGGCATGAGAAGAGTGGGAGGTGGGTTGATTAGAAAGGGTAGTGAGTGGTAGGATGAAGAAGTAAGATTATTAGTGAAAGAGAAGAGAGAGGCATTTGGACGATTTTTGCAGGAAAAAAATGCAATTGAGTGGGAGATGTATAAAAGAAAGAGACCGGAGGTCAAGAGAAAGGAGCAAGAGTGAAAAAAGGAGAGATAGATAGTATGTTTGAGGAAAGGAACCTGGATGTTTTGGCTCTGAGTGAAACGAAGCTCAAGGGTAAAGGGGAAGAGTGGTTTGGGAATGTCTTGGGAGTAAAGTCAGGGGTTAGTGAGAGGACAAGAGCAAGAGAAGGAGTAGCAGTACTCCTGAAACAGGAGTTGTGGGAGTATGTGATAGAATGTAAGAAAGTAAATTCTCGATTAATATGGGTAAAGCTGAAAGTTGATGGAGAGAGATGGGTATTTATTGGTGCATATGCACCTGGGCATGAGAAGAAAGATCATGAGAGGCAAGTGTTTTGGGAGCAGCTGAATGAGTGTGTTAGTGGTTTTGATGCACGAGACCGGGTTATAGTGATGGGTGATTTGAATGCAAAGGTGAGTAATGTGGCAGTTGAGGGAAAAATTGGTATACATGGGGTGTTCAGTGTTGTAAATGGAAGTGGTGAAGAGCTTGTAGATTTATGTGCTGAAAAAGGACTGGTGATTGGGAATACCTGGTAAAAAAGCGAGATATACATAAATATACGTATGTAAGTAAGAGAGATGGCCAGAGAGCGTTATTGGATTACGTGTTAATAGACAGGCGCGCGAAAGAGAGACTTTTGGATGTTAATGTGCTGAGAGGTGCAACTGGAGGGATGTCTGATCATTATCTTGTGGAGGCTAAGGTGAGATTTGTATGGGTTTTCAGAAAAGGTGAGTGAATGTTGGGGTGAAAGAGTATCGTCACTTGCATTATAGAACGTTTTGCTGGTACACTAAGTAACAAGTCTTGTGAGGTATTGCATTAGAAATTAGAGATTTAAGATAGCTATAAAGTAATTCATGAAATACGACGTAGACAGAATGCAGGGCTGACAAGATGAGTCTCGGAAGGACAAGTAAATCTTATAACAGCCAAGTAGACGATATATTTATTGAACTTAGAAGAGAATAGTTTAGGAGGTGATCTAACGCAGGTACTCAAAATGATCAATGGCTTTCGTGATCACGACCTATGCAGTTACATCAGGCTTGATGAGTTTACTTTCACTCGCTGTAATGAATAGTAGATGTATAATCCTTTATTTCAGACACCCTAGGGATGTATGAAGCCCTAAGGTTGTGAAACTCCAGGTAGAATGTACAACCCTAGTTAGGATGTATAACCCTAGGTAGGATGTAAAACCTTAGCTTGGATGTACAACCCTAGCTAGGATGTACAACCCTAGCTAGGATGTAAAACCCTAGCTAGGATGTAAAACCCTAGCTAGCATGTACAACCCCAGCTAGGATGTACAACCCTAGCTAGGATGTAAAACCCTAGCTAGCATGTACAACCCCAGCTAGGATGTACAACCCTAGCTAGGATGTAAAACCCTAGCTAGCATGTACAACCCCAGCTAGGATGTACAACCCTAGCTAGGATGTAAAACCCTAGCTAGGATGTAAAACCCTAGCTAGCATGTACAACCCCAGCTAGGATGTACAACCCTAGCTAGGATGTAAAACCCTAGCTAGCATGTACAACCCCAGCTAGGATGTACAACCCTAGCTAGGATGTAAAACCCTAGCTAGCATGTACAACCCCAGCTAGGATGTACAACCCTAGCTAGGATGTAAAACCCTAGCTAGCATGTACAACCCCAGCTAGGATGTACAACCCTAGCTAGGATGTAAAACCCTAGCTAGCATGTACAACCCCAGCTAGCATGTACAACCCCAGCTAGGATGTACAACCCTAGCTAGGATGTAAAACCCTAGCTAGGATGTAAAACCCTAGCTAGCATGTACAACCCCAGCTAGGATGTACAACCCTAGCTAGGATGTAAAACCCTAGCTAGGATGTAAAACCCTAGCTAGGATGTAAAACCCTAGCTAGGATGTAAAACCTTAGCTTGGATGTAAAACCCTAGCTAGGATGTAAAACCTTAGCTTGGATGTAAAACCCTAGCTAGCATGTACAACCCCAGCTAGGATGTACAACCCTAGCTAGGATGTAAAACCTTAGCTTGGATGTAAAACCCTAGCTAGCATGTACAACCCCAGCTAGGATGTACAACCCTAGCTAGGATGTAAAACCCTAGCTAGCATGTACAACCCCAGCTAGGATGTACAACCCTAGCTAGGATGTAAAACCCTAGCTAGCATGTACAACCCCAGCTAGGATGTACAACCCTAGCTAGGATGTAAAACCTTAGCTTGGATGTAAAACCCTAGCTAGGATGTAAAACCTTAGCTTGGATGTAAAACCCTAGCTAGGATGTAAAACCCTAGCTAGGATGTAAAACCCTAGCTAGCATGTACAACCCCAGCTAGGATGTACAACCCTAGCTAGGATGTAAAACCCTAGCTAGCATGTACAACCCCAGCTAGGATGTACAACCCTAGCTAGGATGTAAAACCCTAGCTAGGATGTAAAACCTTAGCTTGGATGTAAAACCCTAGCTAGCATGTACAACCCCAGCTAGGATGTACAACCCTAGCTAGGATGTAAAACCCTAGCTAGGATGTAAAACCCTAGCTAGGATGTAAAACCCTAGCTAGGATGTAAAACCTTAGCTTGGATGTAAAACCCTAGCTAGGATGTAAAACCCTAGCTAGGATGTAAAACCCTAGCTAGGATGTAAAACCCTAGCTAGCATGTACAACCCCAGCTAGGATGTACAACCCTAGCTAGGATGTAAAACCCTAGCTAGCATGTACAACCCCAGCTAGGATGTACAACCCTAGCTAGGATGTAAAACCTTAGCTTGGATGTAAAACCCTAGCTAGCATGTACAACCCCAGCTAGGATGTACAACCCTAGCTAGGATGTAAAACCTTAGCTTGGATGTAAAACCCTAGCTAGGATGTAAAACCCTAGCTAGCATGTACAACCCCAGCTAGGATGTACAACCCTAGCTAGGATGTAAAACCCTAGCTAGGATGTAAAACCCTAGCTAGCATGTACAACCCCAGCTAGGATGTACAACCCTAGCTAGGATGTAAAACCTTAGCTTGGATGTAAAACCCTAGCTAGGATGTAAAACCCTAGCTAGCATGTACAACCCCAGCTAGGATGTACAACCCTAGCTAGGATGTAAAACCCTAGCTAGGATGTAAAACCCTAGCTAGCATGTACAACCCCAGCTAGGATGTACAACCCTAGCTAGGATGTAAAACCTTAGCTTGGATGTAAAACCCTAGCTAGCATGTACAACCCCAGCTAGGATGTACAACCCTAGCTAGGATGTAAAACCCTAGCTAGCATGTACAACCCCAGCTAGGATGTACAACCCTAGCTAGGATGTAAAACCCTAGCTAGCATGTACAACCCCAGCTAGGATGTACAACCCTAGCTAGGATGTAAAACCCTAGCTAGCATGTACAACCCCAGCTAGGATGTACAACCCTAGCTAGGATGTAAAACCCTAGCTAGCATGTACAACCCCAGCTAGGATGTACAACCCTAGCTAGGATGTAAAACCCTAGCTAGCATGTACAACCCCAGCTAGGATGTACAACCCTAGCTAGGATGTAAAACCCTAGCTAGGATGTAAAACCCTAGCTAGCATGTACAACCCCAGCTAGGATGTACAACCCTAGCTAGGATGTAAAACCCTAGCTAGGATGTAAAACCCTAGCTAGGATGTAAAACCCTAGCTAGCATGTACAACCCCAGCTAGGATGTACAACCCTAGCTAGGATGTAAAACCCTAGCTAGCATGTACAACCCCAGCTAGGATGTACAACCCTAGCTAGGATGTAAAACCTTAGCTTGGATGTAAAACCCTAGCTAGCATGTACAACCCCAGCTAGGATGTACAACCCTAGCTAGGATGTAAAACCCTAGCTAGCATGTACAACCCCAGCTAGGATGTACAACCCTAGCTAGGATGTAAAACCTTAGCTTGGATGTAAAACCCTAGCTAGCATGTACAACCCCAGCTAGGATGTACAACCCTAGCTAGGATGTAAAACCCTAGCTAGCATGTACAACCCCAGCTAGGATGTACAACCCTAGCTAGGATGTAAAACCTTAGCTTGGATGTAAAACCCTAGCTAGCATGTACAACCCCAGCTAGGATGTACAACCCTAGCTAGGATGTAAAACCCTAGCTAGGATGTAAAACCCTAGCTAGCATGTACAACCCCAGCTAGGATGTACAACCCTAGCTAGGATGTAAAACCCTAGCTAGCATGTACAACCCCAGCTAGGATGTACAACCCTAGCTAGGATGTAAAACCCTAGCTAGCATGTACAACCCCAGCTAGGATGTACAACCCTAGCTAGGATGTAAAACCCTAGCTAGCATGTACAACCCCAGCTAGGATGTACAACCCTAGCTAGGATGTAAAACCCTAGCTAGCATGTACAACCCCAGCTAGGATGTACAACCCTAGCTAGGATGTAAAACCCTAGCTAGCATGTACAACCCCAGCTAGGATGTACAACCCTAGCTAGGATGTAAAACCCTAGCTAGCATGTACAACCCCAGCTAGGATGTACAACCCTAGCTAGGATGTAAAACCCTAGCTAGGATGTAAAACCTTAGCTTGGATGTAAAACCCTAGCTAGGATGTAAAACCCTAGCTAGGATGTAAAACCCTAGCTAGCATGTACAACCCCAGCTAGGATGTACAACCCTAGCTAGGATGTAAAACCCTAGCTAGCATGTACAACCCCAGCTAGGATGTACAACCCTAGCTAGGATGTAAAACCCTAGCTAGCATGTACAACCCCAGCTAGGATGTACAACCCTAGCTAGGATGTAAAACCCTAGCTAGGATGTAAAACCCTAGCTAGCATGTACAACCCCAGCTAGGATGTACAACCCTAGCTAGGATGTAAAACCCTAGCTAGGATGTAAAACCCTAGCTAGCATGTACAACCCCAGCTAGGATGTACAACCCTAGCTAGGATGTAAAACCCTAGCTAGCATGTACAACCCCAGCTAGGATGTACAACCCTAGCTAGGATGTAAAACCCTAGCTAGCATGTACAACCCCAGCTAGGATGTACAACCCTAGCTAGGATGTAAAACCCTAGCTAGGATGTAAAACCCTAGCTAGCATGTACAACCCCAGCTAGGATGTACAACCCTAGCTAGGATGTAAAACCTTAGCTTGGATGTAAAACCCTAGCTAGCATGTACAACCCCAGCTAGGATGTACAACCCTAGCTAGGATGTAAAACCCTAGCTAGGATGTAAAACCTTAGCTTGGATGTAAAACCCTAGCTAGCATGTACAACCCCAGCTAGGATGTACAACCCTAGCTAGGATGTAAAACCCTAGCTAGCATGTACAACCCCAGCTAGGATGTACAACCCTAGCTAGGATGTAAAACCCTAGCTAGGATGTAAAACCCTAGCTAGGATGTAAAACCCTAGCTAGCATGTACAACCCCAGCTAGGATGTACAACCCTAGCTAGGATGTAAAACCCTAGCTAGCATGTACAACCCCAGCTAGGATGTACAACCCTAGCTAGGATGTAAAACCCTAGCTAGGATGTAAAACCCTAGCTAGCATGTACAACCCCAGCTAGGATGTACAACCCTAGCTAGGATGTAAAACCCTAGCTAGGATGTAAAACCCTAGCTAGCATGTACAACCCTAGTTAGGATGTATAACCCTAGGTAGGATGTAAAACCTTAGCTTGGATGTAAAACCCTAGCTAGCATGTACAACCCCAGCTAGGATGTACAACCCTAGCTAGGATGTAAAACCCTAGCTAGAATGTACAACCCAAGCTAGGACGTACAACTCTACTTAGGATGTCCAACCCTAGCTAATATGTACAACCCAAGCTAGGATGTACATCCTTAGGATGTGAAATTCTCCTTTTCGTAGATAAAAACATATACAGAATTGGAAAATAGCGGTGATGATATAGAAATAGAGATAGAAGGATATGTGGTACAATGAAATCATGTGAGGCGCAATATGGACGAAAACACCTATTAAGGCATCATGGCAATTTAAGACATACCTCGTGCGTAATTGAGAGAGAGAGAGAGAGAGAGAGAGAGAGAGAGAGAGAGAGAGAGAGAGAGAGAGAGAGAGAGAGAGAGAGCATGATAACGTGGGTCAAAACACAAGAACGGATAGACCAAGATGAGTCTGGAGCGATACAGCCCACCCACCACCATGAACAATGTGATACCCCCCTCCCCTTCATGAACACCCCCCCCACCTCATTGAACACACCTAGTGACACCCCCATGAACACACCATGTGACCCCCTGATGAACACACCATGTGACCCCCTGATGAACACACCAGGTGACCCCCTCATGAACACACCAGGTGACCCCCGATGAACACACCAGGTGACCCCCCATGAACACACCAGGTGACCCCCATGAACACACCATGTGACCCCCATGAACACACCATGTGACCCCCTGATGAACACACCATGTGACCCCCTGATGAACACACCATGTGACCCCCTGATGAACACACCAGGTGACCCCCTGATGAACACACCATGTGACCCCCTGATGAACACACCAGGTGACCCCCTGATGAACACACCAGGTGACCCCCTGATGAACACAGCAGGTGACCCCCATGAACACACCATGTGACCCCCTGATGAACACACCATGTGACCCCCTGATGAACACACCAGGTGACCCCCTGATGAACACACCATGTGACCCCCTGATGAACACACCAGGTGACCCCCTGATGAACACACCAGGTGACCCCCTGATGAACACAGCAGGTGACCCCCATGAACACACCAGGTGACCCCCTGATGAACACAGCAGGTGACCCCCCATGAACACAGCAGGTGACCACCGATTGAACACACCAGGTGACCCCCATGAACACACCAGGTGACCCCCATGAACACACCAGGTGACCCCCCATGAACACGCCATGTGACCCCCCATGAACACATGAGGTGACCCCCCATGAACACACCAGGTGACCCCCCATGAACACACCAGGTGACCCCCCATGAACACACCAGGTGACCCCCCATGAACACACCAGGTGACCCCCATGAACACACCAGGTGACCCCCCATGAACACACCAGGTGACCCCCCATGAACACATGAGGTGACCCTCCATGAACACAGCAGGTAACCCCCGATGAACACACCTGGTGACCCCCTCATGAACACACCTGGTGACCCCCTCATGAACTCACCTGGTGACCCCCTCATGAACACACCAGGTGACCCCCTGATGAACACACCAGGTGACCCCCTATGAACACATGAGGTGACCCCCATGAACACACCAGGTAACCCCCGATGAACACACCTGGTGACTCCCTCATGAACACACCAGGTGACTCCCCCATGAACACACCTGGTGACCCCCTCATGAACACACCAGGTGACCCCCCATGAACACACCAAGTGACCCCCCATGAACACACCTGGTGACTCCCCATGAACACATGAGGTGACCCTCCATGAACACACCAGGTGACCCCCCATGAACACACCAGGTGACCCCCCATGAACACATGAGGTGACCCTCCATGAACACACCAGGTAACCCCCGATGAACACACCTGGTGACCCCCTCATGAACACACCTGGTGACCCCCTCATGAACACACCTGGTGACCCCCTCATGAACACACCAGGTGACCCCCCATGAACACACCAGGTGACCCCCTATGAACACATGAGGTGACCCCCATGAACACACCAGGTAACCCCCGATGAACACACCTGGTGACTCCCTCATGAACACACCAGGTGACTCCCCCATGAACAACCTGGTGACCCCCTCATGAACACACCAGGTGACCCCCCATGAACACACCAAGTGACTCCCTCCCCCCCATGAACAACCTGGTGACATAACAGACGTAATCTTCACGCAGGAAATTAGGATGTTTGGATGAAACCTTGATTACGGCACACATGAACAAAATGAACAGCGAGGCTTGTTCTCCCCCCTTCCCTTCGAGGATTGTTCTTCCCCCCCCCCCCATCCCCTCGAGGCCTGTTCTTCCTCCCAACTTCCCCCCTCTCCAGGCTTGTTCTTCCCCCACCCCCCCTAGGCTTGTTCTTCCCCCACCCCCCCTAGGCTTGTTCTTCCCCCACCCCCCTAGGCTTGTTCTTCCCCCACCCCCCCCTAGGCTTGTTCTTCCCCCACCCCCCCTAGACTTGTTCTTCCCCCACCCCCCCCTAGGCTTGTTCTTCCCCCACCCCCCCTAGGCTTGTTCTTCCCCCACCCCCCCCTAGGCTTGTTCTTCCCCCACCCCCCCCTAGGCTTGTTCTTCCCCCACCCCCCCCTAGGCTTGTTCTTCCCCCACCCCCCCTAGACTTGTTCTTCCCCCACCCCCCTAGGCTTGTTCTTCCCCCACCCCCCGAGGCTTGTTCTTCCCCCACCCCCCCCTAGGCTTGTTCTTCCCCCACCCCCCTAGGCTTGTTCTTCCCCCACCCCCCTAGGCTTGTTCTTCCCCCACCCCCCCTAGGCTTGTTCTTCCCCCACCCCCCCTAGACTTGTTCTTCCCCCACCCTCCCCTCAAGACTTGTTCTTCCCCTTCACCCCCTCAAGGCTTGTTTTCTTCTCCCCCCGCCCACCCCTTCAAGGCTTGCTCATCGACCACCACCCGCCCATCCCCTCCCAACTCGATATGAATGTAATTAAAGATAATGGCTATGTTGATAGATCATAAAAAAAGGGAAATTTTCCCACTGAACACACACACACACACACACACACACACACACACACGCGGGTATCCACTCGCTGTTGAAGACACAGCGCCATGTCCCCCCCTCCCCCCCTTCCCCCCTTTCGAGATTAGGAACGTAATTCGTGATTACGCGAGTGTCTGGCTCGTTTTCTTTTACGACACGTTTGCATTCTTCGTTTGGGTGAGGATTTCCGATATTTAGTGGGGGCTCTTAGCAAACAGGACAAATGTCCATTTTCCTGCATCTTGCTGTATCACCCATCATAGAAATTGCTTTTTCATATCAGGATAATTATCCATTTTCTTTTATTTTTTTGGAAGGGGGGAAGGGGGAGGCTAGCAGGGGAGACTATTAGAAATTTCGGATTTCTTTTTATCCAGAAAGATATGGGAAATCAAGTCATGCATTGATTACACGTTCAGTTCAGCACATTAGGATTATATTGTATATGAAACGTTACCGACGAGTGAATGCCCTTATCAATGATTTATTTATTTATTTTATTATACTTTGTTGCTGTCTCCCGCGTTAGCGAGGAAGCGCAAGGAAACAGACGAAAGAAATGGCCCAACCCACCCACATACACATGTATATACATACACGTCCACACTCGCAAATATACATACCTATACACACAGACATATGCATATACACACATGTACATAATTCATACTGTCTGCCCTTATTCATTCTCGTCGCCACCCTGCCACGTAATGAAATAACAGCCCCCTACCCCCCTCATGTGTGCGAGGTAGCGCTAGGAAAAGACAACAAAGGCCCCATTCGTTCTCTAGTTGTCATGTATAATGCACCGAAACCATAGCTCCCTTTCCACATCCAGGCCCCACAGAACTTTCCATGGTTCACCCCAGACGCTTCACATGCCCTTGTTCAATCCATTGACACCACGTCGACCCCGGTATACCACATCGTTCCAATTCACTCTATTCCTTGCACGCCTTTCACCCTCCTGCATGTTCAGGCCCCGATCACACAAAATCTTTTTCACTCCATCTTTCCACCTCCAATTTGGTCTCCCTCTTCTCCTCGTTCCCTCCACCTCCGACACATATATCCTCTTGGTCAATCTTTCCTCACTCATCCTCTCCATGTGCCCAAACCATTCTAAAACACCCTCTTCTGCTCTCTCAACCACGCTCTTTTTATTTCCACACATCTCTCTTACCCTTACGTTACTCACTCGATCAAACCACCTCACACCACACATTGTCCTCAAACATCTCATTTCCAGCACATCCATCCTCCTGCGCACAACTCTATCCATAGCCCACGCCTCGCAACCATACAACATTGTTGGAACCACTATTCCTTCAAACATACCCATTTTTGCTTTCCGAGATAATGTTCTCGACTTCCACACATTCTTCAAGGCCCCCAGAATTTTCGCCCCCTCCCCCACCCTATGATCCACTTCCGCTTCCATGGTTCCATTCGCTGCCAGATCCACTCCCAGATATCTAAAACACTTCACTTCCTCCAGTTTTTCTCCATTCAAACTCACCTCCCAATTGACTTGACCCTCAACCCTACTGTACCTAATAACCTTGCTCTTATTCACATTTACTCTTAACTTTCTTCTTCCATACACTTTACCAAACTCAGTCACCAGCTTCTGCAGTTTCTCACATGAATCAGCCACCAGCGCTGTATCATCAGCGAACAACAACTGACTCACTTCCCAAGCTCTCTCATCCCCAACAGACTTCATACTTGCCCCTCTTTCCAAAACTCTTGCATTTACCTCCCTAACAACCCCATCCATAAACAAATTAAACAACCATGGAGACATCACACACCCCTGCCGCAAACCTACATTCACTCAGAACCAATCACTTTCCTCTCTTCCTACACGTACACATGCCTTACATCCTCGATAAAAACTTTTCACTGCTTCTAACAACTTTCCTCCCACACCATATATTCTTAATACCTTCCACAGAGCATCTCTATCAACTCTATCATATGCCTTCTCCAGATCCATAAATGCTACATACAAATCCATTTGCTTTTCTAAGTATTTCTCACATACATTCTTCAAAGCAAACACCTGATCCACACATCCTCTACCACTTCTGAAACCATTTACCATTATACCACGAGAATCGAACCCTAGTCCAACTCTGTGGCAGCAAGGTAGCCTAGCCCTAAGGCCACGATGAGTTTAAAACCTCTCCTCCGTAACTTCTTATTAAGTGTTGATCCTCTAAATAGTTTACAATTCTCTCTCGACTGATGGCTTCCATTAAGGTTTCCAACTACAGACGTTCAGCTAACTGGACGACATCTTCCAGGCAGAGACTTATTATCTTTATTGACTATTGGTGTTACATTGGCAACCTTCCATTCATTTGGAACTTTACCTATATTAGGTGACTTATCAAAAAAAAAAGATGTGTATCTAATGGCTTATCTCTTTCATTGTCCTGATATATTATTTTTCTGGGCGAGCCGTTTTATCATTTATTATTTCATGTAGCGCTACCTCGCACACATGAGGGGGGAAGGGGGATGTTATTCCATGTGTGGCGAGGTGGCGATGGGAATGAATAAAGGCAGACAGTGTGAATTATGTACATGTGTATATATGTATGTGTCTGTGTGTGCATATATATGTGTACATTGAGATGTGTAGGTATGTATATTTGCGTGTGTGGACGTGTATGTATATACATGTGTATGTGGGTGGGTTGGGCCATTTTTTTGTCTGTTTCCTTGCGCTACCTCGCAAACGCGGGAGACAGCGACAAAGCAAAATAAATATATATATATATATATATATATATATATATATATATATATATATATATATATATATATATATATTTCACTTGTTAGAAGCAGTGAAAAGTTTTTATCGAGGATGTAAGGCATGTGTACGTGTAGGAAGAGAGGAAAGTGATTGGTTCTCAGTGAATGTAGGTTTGCGGCAGGGGTGTGTGATGTCTCCATGGTTGTTTAATTTGTTTATGGATGGGGTTGTAAGGGAGGTAAATGCAAGAGTCCTGGAAAGAGGGGCAAGTATGAAGTCTGTTGGGGATGAGAGAGCTTGGGAAGTGAGTCAGTTGTTGTTCGCTGATGATACAGCGCTGGTGGCTGATTCATGTGAGAAACTGCAGAAGCTGGTGACTGAGTTTGGTAAAGTTTGTGGAAGAAGAAAGCTGAGAGTAAATGTGAATAAGAGCAAGGTTATTAGGTACAGTAGGGGTGAGGGTCAAGTCAATTGGGAGGTGAGTTTGAATGGAGAAAAACTGGAGGAAGTGAAGTGTTTTAGATATCTGGGAGTGGATCTGTCAGCGGATGGAACCATGGAAGCGGAAGTGGATCATAGGGTGGGGGAGGGGGCGAAAATTTTGGGAGCCTTGAAAAATGTGTGGAAGTCGAGAACATTATCTCGGAAAGCAAAAATGGGTATGTTTGAGGGAATAGTGGTTCCAACAATGTTGTATGGTTGCGAGGCGTGGGCTATGGATAGAGATATGCGCAGGAGGATGGATGTGCTGGAAATGAGATGTTTGAGGACAATGTGTGGTGTGAGGTGGTTTGATCGAGTAAGTAACGTAAGGGTAAGAGAGATGTGTGGAAATAAAAAGAGCGTGGTTGAGAGAGCAGAAGAGGGTGTTTTGAAATGGTTTGGGCACATGGAGAGAATGAGTGAGGAGAGATTGACCAAGAGGATATATGTGTCGGAGGTGGAGGGAACGAGGAGAAGAGGGAGACCAAATTGGAGGTGGAAAGATGGAGTGAAAAAGATTTTGTGTGATCGGGGCCTGAACATGCAGGAGGGTGAAAGGAGGGCAAGGAATAGAGTGAATTGGAGTCATGTGGTATACAGGGGTTGACATGCTGTCAGTGGATTGAATCAAGGCATGTGAAGCGTCTGGGGTAAACCATGGAAAGCTGTGTAGGTATGTATATTCGCGTGTGTGGACGTGTGTATGTACGTGTGTATGGGGGGGGGTTGGGCCATTTCTTTCGTCTGTTTCCTTGCGCTACCTCGCAAACGCGGGAGACAGCGACAAAGTATAAAAAAAAAAAAAGAAAAAAAGAAAATATATATATATATATATATATATATATATATATATATATATATATATATATATATATATATATGTATATATTTTATGTATTACTGATAGTATGTCTTCAGCTTTTACGTCAATTTATAGAAGAACGTTCCTTTCTCTCTTATTAATGAAACTGAACTTGGAACGTGGGTCGTGCCTTCAATCGTAAAGACAGATTGAAAAAAAGTCTTAATATTTATGTCTTGGATTTTTTGTCTTGAGCCAAATCACCGTTTTCTGTAATTAATGGACCAATTGACTGGGTAATGACTCTCTTGCTTTTAGCATAAGTGTAAAACTCATTAGTGTTTCTTTTTGCTGTTTTCAGCAATATAAGCTTCATACCGACATTTACTTCGTCGTATAACACTCTTATAAGGTTTCTTTATGCAGATTTCTATCATTCATTTCATCATGTTGGTAATTGGTGTCTTTGAGATTCTTGTTAGCTATTTTCTCAGACAAGTATCATTCTTATTTCATCGTTCCGCCACCTTGGCTTCGTTCTAGAAATAGACCGTCAACTACGCACTAGGACGTATGTCCCTTCCACTGCTTTGAAAGTTTTCCCGAAGTATTTCCAAACTACGTTCATGTCGTTTTCATTGACCATATCATTC
This sequence comes from Panulirus ornatus, assembly GCF_036320965.1. NCBI lineage: Eukaryota > Metazoa > Arthropoda > Malacostraca > Decapoda > Palinuridae > Panulirus > Panulirus ornatus. The sequence goes on along the minus strand of NC_092255.1, from coordinate 8,105,142 downwards.
AAGGTTTGGCTGTCGAAAGCAATGCGAAGATCATTAGACTTTGCATGTTTAACACTGGTATATCATTTTTTTACGACTAACGTTACAAGCAACGTTGAAAGCGACCTCAAAAGTAATTTGTCGGTGATCTCTTGTACTAGAATTTTCTCTAACATTATGAATGACGTCATTCGTTATAGCTTTGGAATTCTCTACCCTCTCCTGTCTTTCCCGACAACTATGTCTTGGCACATTTTAAAATAAGTTTTTCTCACCTCCTCCAAATTTCGTAAATACTTTCTCTTGTCTCTTCTTCTTCTTTTTTCCCTTTCATTAACCTCTCTATACTTCAGTGAAGGCTCGGCCGTCTTGATGTGCACATTTTCTCCATGACTGGAACCTTCAAAGTTTAAAAAAGAAGTTAGAAATAAATCTAATCATCTTTGCGAGTAGTTTTCTCAACTAATTGGATTAGGGCGCTCTCAAGGCCGGTACCACTGGAAAGGGAGTCTCTTCCTGTATATATACAGGTATTCTTAGATCTCCAATTATGACAGAATCGTACTTATTAATAACAAACTTTTGCTAACTGACCCTAAAATCTTTCGTCTACTTCTGGTGTCTGTGCGCGGGCGAGCGAGGCCAATATGAAATTGCCTCAGCTATAATTTTCTCAAGTTTGATTTCCACAAAAAAATCAAGTTTAACATTCTTAACGGCTACAAAGTATTTTTTTTTTTTCCATTTTGGGATTTGAATGACTCACAGCGTCAAAGATTCATCATTTAGGAACACAAATTCGGGCAACTAATTTGCGAGAAAACGAGATTTGGTGTCCATTGGGGACGCTCAGATATCAGTGATTCCATGTTTCATTATTTTTTTGATAACCCTGTATTGCATGTCAAGACAAGAGTGAAATACAATAATACAATGATACATCAGCGCAGCTATGCAATCATTATTTGATCTCTCTTGCTCGAATCCCTGTCTCATTTGGGACGGTGCCTACCAGACCTTGCAACTCTTCCCTTCCCCCAGAAACCCACTTCACTTTAATTTCTACTCGGGATAACAACAGAATTGTTCCTTGTAAGGTTGTGCACTTCCTTATGAGATGAAACTATGCTGATTTCAATTCCTGATGGCTTCGTCATCTGCAAAGCATTTGATAAGGTGTGGCATAAATCTCTGCTCTCTAAACATCCTCCTTCTGTTTTTTCCGCTACTTTCTGTTCCCCGATGTACAAAATCCTCTCAGGCCTTTCCATCGTAGCGGTCACCAATACAGTGACTTCCCTCTCCCATCCTATCCACGATGGTGTTCCTCAGGGTTCTCTTCTATCACCTACTCTCTTTCTTCTCTCAGTAAATAGATCTCTCTTTTACTTCTAACCTCACTCACTCACTCTTATGCTGTTGATTCCACTGACATGCGTCAACGCACTTTCCCTTCTCTCCTCCTCCTCCTCCTCTTTCTCCTCCTCTTCCTACTCCTCCTCCTCCTCCTCCTCCTCCTCCTCCTCCTAAAACTCATTCTCTTTCTTATACCAAACATATTTCCTCTATAAGTTGGAACCTGTGCAACATCTTGCAATGGGTAATCAGTAACTTGATTACATTCGACAGACCTAGAAGGTAATTTATTCATGAGAGTCCCCTACTTCCCTCTGAACACTTTCAAAACGCCACGATTCAACCTTGTGATAACAAGGACACACTGGGCTTAGCCATATCTACCACTCTGTCATGAGAACCTCACGTGATCAACTTGAGAGAGTCCTGCCTCCCACAAGCTGTAGGTTGTTATGTTGATGCCGTAATTGTCTCTTGTGCGAGCAGCAGTTTGATGTGGACTTGGGACTCTAATTGTCTCCTTCTCCACCATTCTCTTGACGAAAGTGGGATCAAAAGCTTCCCAACTAGTTATATCTCCTGCCATCACCTCTCTTCAACCTTCCCTTTCTATACGCAGCGATGTAGCCTCTCTGTTCTCCAGGTATCATTCTGGCCATTCCAATCGTCTCGTATCATATGTATCCCCGCAACCAAAGCTTGGGGCCCGAGGTATGTGCGTAAGTGCTGCTTCCCCAAGTTTCCTTGTGGAAGCCGTTCACTCGAAGATTGACCGTTACAATATTTTTCCCTTTCCCGGAACATCTAAGCTGTGGAATTCACTTCATTCACTCGTTTTTCACCACTTCCTATAAGTCTTTTTCCTTTAGCAGTCGGGTCTACAAACACCAACGGAACCCTGTGGGATTTCCATAATCTTTTTCTATCGCTTTTTCTTATCCTTTTACCCGCGACGAGTTTTGCTTGGGGGGCATGTTTCCACCCGTGGCATGTCTGCTGTTATATGAGGAAAAAGATAATAATGTAATGGTGGAATCTTTCTGTTTATAGACGTACGATCCTCTTCAAAATTCAGAATGTCATTTATTTTTTCATCTTTTTTTTTTTTGAAACACGTTTCTCGATTCCTGATATTCATTATGAGAGAGAAACGAGAGAAGAATATTTGGGATGCATTCTTCCCTGACTGAATCTTTGGCTCCTCTCGCCTCATACTCCTGGGGTCTTTAACTTCACACAGTAGTAACTTAAGTTTTCCTTTATAACTTCACGTTTGGCGGCGAGTCTCATTCTGGCCTGCTCGAAGCTTCGGTCTAGCCGTGAAGCAATTTCCAGCCTCTGGATTCACGTTCCACTGAGACGGACCATGAATCTCCGGCTGGCCCGACTTTTCGAAGCTCCACTGACTATGAGCTCCTTTGGAAAAGTCTTTAACTTCCTCCCTTAAAGTCTCCTGTCTCGTCACAATAAATGGCAGTAGTTCCACCAAACGAATGGCCAGGTGGAGAGGTGGATTTTTGCGCGCTCTCAGTGGCCAGGATCTTTTAGCTATTTTGAGCGTTGGATTTGGTTTGGGTGACTGTGTGTACGTCGTGTGACTTCCCCCAGATGGAGGCGAGATATTTCTACCTTCCAATCTCCTCTCGATGTAAATATTCGGCAGAGGTATGCATAATAGCCTGCTATTTCTTCTGAAAATTGAGGAAATCTGGGTCTACTGTCATTTAGATGGTCTACAACCTATGGACATACAGCTAATTGGGTGATGATTTCAAGGGAAAATGGAAATCATCATCATCTATGAATATTGGTGTTACACTGGCAAACATCCAGTCCTCTGTAACTTTTCATCTATAACCAATGACTTGTTGAATACGACTCGTTAAACTTGACTATATCATATTTCTCTTCTTTTATCCGGATCTGCCGATTTATTGACTTTCATTCCATGTAGTGCTGAGAGTATAACTTCACCTTGTACGTCAAGACGTTGTAGAATGTTCGCCTCTCCCAGCAATGGTACTCGATCCAGGACATCACTTGTGTCTTCATTGGTCAACGTAGATAAAAGAGTTTAAGATATTCTTCCTTAGCCTTACTGTCTTCCACCCAGCCACAATCTTAAGTATGTAATAGATACACTTGCTTACTAGGTAATAATAAACCAATCATAATGCTTCAGAATTCTTCCGTTATTTTCAGCAATATATACTTTGTCAAAACTCGAGTTATGCAAGGCTTTCACAAGTATATATGTATATATATATATATATATATATATATATATATATATATATATATATATATATATATATATTATATATATATATATATATATATATATATATATATATATATATATATATATATATATTGCTTTGAAGAATGTATGTGAGAAATACTTAGAAAAGCAAATGGATTTGTATGTAGCATTTATGGATCTGGAGAAGGCATATGATAGAGTTGATAGAGATGCTCTGTGGAAGGTATTAAGAATATATGGTGTGGGAGGCAAGTTGTTAGAAGCAGTGAAAAGTTTTTATCGAGGATGTAAGGCATGTGTACGTGTAGGAAGAGAGGAAAGTGATTGGTTCTCAGTGAATGTAGGTTTGCGGCAGGGGTGTGTGATGTCTCCATGGTTGTTTAATTTGTTTATGGATGGGGTTGTTAGGGAGGTAAATGCAAGAGTTTTGGAAAGAGGGGCAAGTATGAAGTCTGTTGGGGATGAGAGAGCTTGGGAAGTGAGTCAGTTGTTGTTCGCTGATGATACAGCGCTGGTGGCTGATTCATGTGAGAAACTGCAGAAGCTGGTGACTGAGTTTGGTAAAGTGTGTGGAAGAAGAAAGCTAAGAGTAAATGTGAATAAGAGCAAGGTTATTAGGTACAGTAGTGTTGAGGGTCAAGTCAATTGGGAGGTGAGTTTGAATGGAGAAAAACTGGAGGAAGTGAAGCGTTTTAGATACTTGGGAGTGGATCTGGCAGCGGATGGAACCATGGAAGCGGAAGTGGATCATAGGGTGGGGGAGGGGGCGAAAATTCTGGGGGCCTTGAAGAATGTGTGGAAGTCGAGAACATTATCTCGGAAAGCAAAAATGGGTATGTTTGAAGGAATAGTGGTTCCAACAATGTTGTATGGTTGCGAGGCGTGGGCTATGGATAGAGTTGTGCGCAGGAGGATGGATGTGCTGGAAATGAGATGTTTGAGGACAATGTGTGGTGTGAGGTGGTTTGATCGAGTGAGTAACGTAAGGGTAAGAGAGATGTGTGGAAATAAAAAGAGCGTGGTTGAGAGAGCAGAAGAGGGTGTTTTGAAATGGTTTGGGCACATGGAGAGGATGAGTGAGGAAAGATTGACCAAGAGGATATATGTGTCGGAGGTGGAGGGAACAAGGAGAAGAGGGAGACCAAATTGGAGGTGGAGAGATGGAGTGAAAAAGATTTTGTGTGATCGGGGCCTGAACATGCAGGAGGGTGAAAGGAGGACAAGGAATAGATTGAATTGGAGCGATGTGGTATACCGGGGTTGACGTGCTGTCAGTGGATTGAATCAAGGCATGTGAAGCGTCTGGGGTAAACCATGGAAAGCTGTGTAGGTATGTATATATGCGTGTGTGGGCGTATGTATATACATGTGTATGGGGGGGGGGTTGGGCCATTTCTTTCGTCTGTTTCCTTGCGCTACCTCGCAAACGCGGGAGACAGCGACAAAGTATAATAATAATAATAATATATATATATATATATATATATATATATATATATATATATATATATATATATATATATATATATATATACAGAGAGAGAGAGAGAGAGAGAGAGAGAGAGAGAGAGAGAGAGAGAGGATGTGTGGATCAGGTGTTTGCTTTGAAGAATGTATGTGAGAAATACATAGAAAAGCAAATGGATTTGTATGTAGCATTTATGGATCTGGAGAAGGCATATGATAGAGTTGATAGAGATGCTCTGTGGAAGGTACTAAGAATATATGGTGTGGGAGGCAAGTTGTTAGAAGCAGTGAAAAGTTTTTATCGAGGATGTAAGGCATGTGCACGTGTAGGAAGAGAGGAAAGTGATTGGTTCTCAGTGAATGTAGGTTTGCGGCAGGGGTGTGTGATGTCTCCATGGCTGTTTAATTTGTTTATGGATGTGTTGTTAGGGAGGTGAATGCAAGAGTTTTGGAAAGAAGGGCAAGTATGCAGTCTGTTGGGGATGAGAGAGCTTGGGAAGTGTCATTTGTTGTTCGCTAATGATACAGCGCTGGTGGCTGATTCATGTGAGAAACTGCAGAAGCTGGTGACTGAGTTTGGTAAAGTTTGTGAAAGAAGAAAGTTAAGAGTAAATGTGAATAAGAGCAAGGTTATTAGGTACAGTAGGGTTGAGGGTCAAGTCAATTGGGAGGTAAGTTTCAATGGAGAAAAACTGGAGGAAGTAATGGGTTTTAGATATCTGGGAGTGGAGCGGGCAGCGGATGGAACCATGGAAGCGGAAGTAAATCATAGGGTATGGGAGGAGGCGAAAATCCTGGGAGCCTTGAAGAATGTGTGGAAGTCGAGAACATTATCTCGGAAAGCAAAAATGGGTATCTTTGAAGGAATAGTGGTTCCAACAATGTTGTATGGTTGCGAGGCGTGGGCTATGGATAGAGTTGTGCGCAGGAGGGTTGATGTCCTGGAAATGAGATGTTTGAGGACAATATGTGGTGTGAGGTGGTTTGATCGGGTAAGTAATGTAAGAGTAAGAGAAATGTGTGGAAATAAAAAGAGCGTGGTTGAGAGAGCAGAAGAGGGTGTTTTGAAATGGTTTGGGCACATGGAGGGAATGAGTGAGGAAAGATTGACCAAGAGGATATATGTGTAGGAGTTGGAGGGAACGAGGAGAAGTGGGAGACCAAATTGGAGGTGGAAAGATGGAGTGAAAAAGATTTTGAATGATCGGGGCCTGAACATGCAGGAGGGTGAAAGGCGGGCAAGGAATAGAGTGAATTGGATCGATGTGGTATACCGGGGTCGACGTGCTGTCAATGGATGGAATCAGAGCATGTGAAGCGTCTGGGGTAAACCATGGAAAGTTGTGTGGGGCCTGGATGTGGAAAGGGAGCTGTGGTTTCGGGCATTATTGCATGACAGCTGGAGACCGAGCGTGAGCGAATGGGGCCTTTGTTGTCTTTTCCTGGCGTTGCCTCGCGCACATGAGGGGGGAGGGGGATGTTATTCCGTGTGTGGCGGGGTGGCGATGGGGGTGAGTAGGGGCAGACAGTGTGAATTGTGTGCATGTGTGTATATGTGTGTGTCTGTGTGTATATATATGTGTGTACGTTGGGATGTGTGGGTGTGTATGCTTGCGTGTGTGGACGTGTGTGTGTGTGTGTGGGGGGGGGGGGGGGCCATTTCTTTCGTCTGTTTCATTGCGCTACCTCGCAGGAGCGGGAGACAGCGACAAAGCAAAATAAATAAATGAATATATAAGAGCAAGGTTATTAGGTACAGTAGGGTTGAGGATCAAGTCAATTGGGAGGTAAGTTTGAATGGAGAAAAACTGGAGGAAGTAAAGTGTTTTAGATACCTGGGAGTGGAGCGGGCAGCGGATGGAACCATGGAAGCGGAAGTGAATCATAGGGTTGGGGAGGGGGCGAAAATCCTGGGAGCCTTGAAGAATGTGTGGAAGTCGAGAACATTATCTCGGAAAGCAAAAATGGGTGTTTGAAGGAATAGTGGTTCCAACAATGTTGTATGGTTGCGAGGTGTGGGCTATGGATAGAGTTGTGCGCAGGAGGGTGGATGTGCTGGAAATGAGATGTTTGAGGACAATGTGTGGTGTGAGGTGGTTTGATCGAGTAAGTAATGTAAGGGTAAGAGAGATGTGTGGAAATCAAAAGAGCGTGGCTGAGAGAGCAGAAGGTGTTTTGAAATGGTTTGGTCACATGGAGAGAATGAGTGAGGAAAGATTGACCAAGAGGATATATGTGTCGGAGGTGGAGGGAACGAGGAGAAGTGGGAGACCAAATTGGAGGTGGAAAGATGGAATGAAAAAGATTTTGAGTGATCGGGGCCTGAACATGCAGGAGGGTGAAAGGCGGGCAAGGAATAGAGTGAATTGGATCGATGTGGTATACCGGGGTTGACGTGCTGTCAGTGGATTGAATCAGGGCATGTGAAGCGTCTGGGGTATACCATGGAAAGTTGTGGGGCCTGGATGTGGAAAGGGAGCTGTGGTTTCGGGCAATATTGCATGACAGCTAGAGACTGAGTGTGAACGAATGGGGCCTTTGTTGTATTTTTCTAGCGCTACCTCGCACACATGAGGGGGGAGGGGGATGGTATTCCATGTGTGGCGAGGTGGCGATGGGAATGAATAAAGGCAGACAGTGTGAATTGTGTGCATGGGTATATATGTATGTGACTGGTGTGTGTATATATATGTGTACATTGAGATGTATAGGTATGTATATTTGCGTGTAGGGACGTGTATGTATATATATGTGTATGGGGGTGAGTTGGGCCATTTCTTTCGTCCGTTTCCTTGCGCTACCTCGCAAACGCGGGAGACAGCGTTATATATATATATATATATATATATATATATATATATATATATATATATATATATATATATATATATATATATGTGCTTAAAGGATACGATTCTTGCATCTTGAAATACTCCACACAGGAGTGTCCAAAAACCAGGACATATGTTTCCATGTTTCAAATTCATGACGTCCTGGGCTCTGGCGGCTGACCCCCACCCGCAATCCCTCGACAGCAGGAAATCCTCCAGTCTTGAACTGCCTCTGCTACAAACTGTTGTCTCGACTGCCTCTGCCAAAGGCTGTTGTCTTAAACTACCTCTGCCAGAAGCTGTTGTCTTGAACTGCCTCTGCCACAAGCTATTGTCTTGACCTGCCTCTGCCACAAGCTGTTGTTTTGACCTGCCTCTGCCACAAGCTGTTGTTTTGACCTGCCTCTGCCACAAGCTGTTGTCTTGAACTGCCTCTGCCACAAGCTGTTGTCTTGAACTGCCTCTTCCACAAGCTGTTGTCTTGAACTGCCTCTTCCACAAGCTGTTGTCTTGAACTGACTCTGCCACAAGCTGTTGTTTTGACCTGCCTCTGCCACAAGCTGTTGTTGTTGCTGCAGCATACGTAACATTGAGGGAGGTTGGCCACACTGAGTGCACTTAAGTTGCTGCATATAAACGACTCCCATCATCAACCCTTCCTTTTCCCCTCCCTCCCTCCTTCCTTCCCTCCCACTCGAAGTTCGAGGTGTATCCTATGATGTATGGCCTGCCATTAATGGTTGGGGGGTTTAAGTTGATGCACATAATATGTCTCCAAGATGGAGCCTATCCCCCACCTTTTCCCTTTGCGCTGCTGAAAGCTTTCCTGAGTAGCTGTTTATGTCGTTTGCTTTATGGACCGGCCACTCTGACGCTTCAAGATTATATAAATATACATACATGTACATTATGGGAACGTATATACACACACACACCCGTGTACACTGCATCTCTGAACAGGAGGGGAAATTTATTGCCTCGTACATAACCTCCTCTGTAGGATAAACGAGTATCAAAAGCTTCGTTTGAGGCGATGGATCGTGTGTAAGGAGGTTCAGGTTGATATATTAGTGTCGAATACTAGAAAAGGAGGTTCAGGTTGATATGTCAGTGTCGAATATTATATAAAGAGGTTCAAGCTGATATGTCAGTGTCGAATACTATATAAGGAGGTTCAGTTTGATATGTCAGTGTCGAATACTATATAATGAGGTTCAGGTAGATATATCGGTGTAGAATTCTATATAAGGAGGTTCAGGGTGATATGTCAGTGTCGAATACTATATAAGGAGGTTCAGGTTGATATATTGGTGTCGAATACTATATAGGGAGGTTCAGGTTAACATATCAGTGTCGAATATTATATAATAAGGTTCAAGTTGATATATCAGTGTCGAATACTGTGTAAGGAGGTTCTGATTAATACATCAGAGTCGAAAACTATACAAAGAAGGTCAGGTTAATATGTTATTGTCGAATACTATATAAGGAGGTTCAGGTTGATATATCAGTATCGAATACTATATAATGAGGTTCAGGTAGAAATATCGGTGTAGAATTCTATATAAGGAGGTTCATGCCAATACGTCTGAGTATGGGATTATATAAGAAGGTTCATTATTAATATATCAGACTCCAGCCCTATATAAGGAGGTTCAGACTGATATATCGGAGGTTCGAATCAATATATCAGTTGAACACTATATAAGAAGGTCGATATTGATATATAGGAGTCCAACACCATAAAGGCAGGTTCAAAGTGTTGTATCAGAACCCAAATGCATATACAGAGATTTAAATTCAATACATTGGAGTCTAACGCTATACATATAAAGGTTCAAATTGATATATCAGTGTCTAGCACCGTATAAGGAGGCTCAAATTCGTATATCAAGGGCCAACACTATATAAGGAGGTTCACCTTTCTATATCAAATCCAACACTCTATAACTTGCAATCAACACATCAGTTCAACACTGTATAAAGAGGTTCAGATGGATACGCTTCAACACTACATAAGGGGGTTTAAATCAATACATCAGTTCAACACTGTATAAGGAGGTTCAGATTGATAGGGTTCAACACTACATAAGGTTTAAATCAATACATCAGTGTCAAGTGGGATGGTATTCCACAACATGAGCATAAAACTCGTCAATAAACTCGTATAATAATCTGTGACGATTATGTATAAACACGCAAGCACGAGTTGCTTTTAGCCCTACAAATTCTTATTCAGTTTAAGAAGAAAATGTAAAATAGAATATCATACTTAGGCGATGCGTTATATCAAAAGTTATAGATCAAAATTGGGACAAACTGTCATAAATGAAGACTATAGAAATGGTTGTAGTGACGCATTCACGAGGCCACCTGGGTTCGAGTCCCCATGAATTCGAAATCTGGTCGCGGTAGTCGGTCCACAGTCAACACAGCTGTTCATCCTCACGTAGGGACTGGTTCATAAGATGAGTACTTGGTCTAAGCTAAGATTCAAACACACACACACACACACACACACACACACACACACACACACACACACACACACACACACACACACACGAATGTACACACACACACACACACACACACACACACACCGATGATACAGCGCTGGTGGCTGATTCGAGTGAGAAACTGCAGAAGTTTGTGACTGCGTTTGGAAAAATCAGTGAAAGGAGAAAGCTAAGAGTAAATGTCAATATGCGCAAGGTTATTGGGTTCAGTAGGGTTGAGGGACAAATTGATTGGGATGTAAGTCTGAATGGAGAAAATTGGATGAAGTGAAGTGTTTTAGATATCAGAGAGTGGACTTAGTAGCAAATGGAACCATGAAAGTGGAGGTGAGTCACAGGGTGGGGTAAGGGGCAAAGGTTCTTGGTGCGATGAAGAATGTGTGGAAGGAGAGAACGTTATCTCGAAGAGCAAAAATAGGTAGAAGGAATAGTAGTTCCAACAATGATATATGGTTCCGAGGCATGGACTGTAGATAGGGTTGTCCGGAGGAGGGTGGATATGTTGAAGGTGCAATGTTTGAGGACAATATGTGATGTGAGGTGGTTTAATCTAGTAAGTAATGAAAGGGTAAGAGCGATGTGTGGAAATAGAAAGAGCGTGGTTGAAAGAGCAGAAAAGGTTGTGTTAAAATGCTTTGGACATATAGAGAGAATGAGTGAGGAAAGATTGATAAAGAGGATATATATATATATATATATATATATATATATATATATATATATATTTTTTTTTTTTTTTTTTTTTTTTTTATACTTTGTCGCTGTCTCCCGCGTTTGCGAGGTAGCGCAAGGAAACAGACGAAAGAGGATATATATATATATATATATATATATATATATATATATATATATATATATATATATATATATACATATATTATTTATATCTATTTTGCTTTGTCGCTGTCTCCCGCGTTTGCGAGGTAGCGCAAGGAAACAGACGAAAGAAATGGCCCAACCCACCCCCATACACATGTATATACATACACGTCCACACACGCAAATATACATACCTATACATCTCAATGTACACATATATATACACACACAGACACATACATATATACCCATGCACAATTCACACTGTCTGCCTTTATTCATTCCCATTGCCACCTCCCCACACATGGAATACCATCCCCCTCCCCCTCATGTGTGCGAGGTAGCGCTAGGAAAAGACAACAAAGGCCCCATTCGTTCACACTCAGTCTCTAGCTGTCATGCAATAATGCCCGAAACCACAGCTACCTTTCCACATCCAGGCCCCACACAACTTTCCATGGTTTACCCCAGACGCTTCACATGCCCTGATTCAATCCACTGACAGCACGTCAACCCCGTTATACCACATCGATCCATTTCAATCTATTCCTTGCCCGCCTTTCACCCTCCTGCATGTTCAGGCCCCGATTACTCAAAATCTTTTTCACTCCATCTTTCCACCTCCAGTGTGGTCTCCCACTTCTCCTCGTTCCCTCCAACTCCGACACATATATCCTCTTGGTCAATCTTTCCTCATTCATTAACTCCATGTGCCCAAACCATTTCAAAACACCCTCTTCTGCTCTCTCAACCACGCTCTTTTTATTTCCACACATCTCTCTTACCCTTACATTACTTACTCGATCAAACCACCTCACACCACACATTGTCCTCAAACATCTCATTTCCAGCACATCTACCCTCCTGCGCACAACTCTATCCATAACCCACGCCTCGCAACCATACAACATTGTTCGAACCACTATTCCTTCAAACATACCCATTTTTGCTTTCCGAGATAATGTTCTCGACTTCCACACATTCTTCAAGGCTCCCAGGATTTTCGCCCCCTCCCCCACCCTATGATTCACTTCCGCTCCCATGGTTCCATCCGCTGCCAGATCCACTCCCAGATATCTAAAACACTTCACTTCCTCCAGTTTTTCTCCATTCAAACTCACCTCCCAATTGACTTGACCCCCAACCCTACTGTACCTAATAACCTTGCTCTTATTCACATTTACTCTTAACTTTCTTCTTTCACACACTTTACCAAACTCAGTCACCAGCTTCTGCAGTTTCTCACATGAATCAGCCACCAGCGCTGAATCATCAGCGAACAACAACTGACTCACTTCCCAAGCTCTCTCATCCACAACAGACTTTATACTAGCCCCTCTTTCCAAAACTCTTGCATTCACCTCCCTATCAACTCCATCCATAAACAAATTAAACAACCATGGAGACATCACACACCCCTGCCGCAAACCTACATTCACTGAGAACCAATCACTTTCCTCTCCTCCTACACGTACACATGCCTTACATCCTCGATAAAAACTTTTCACTGCTTCTAACAACTTGCCTTCCACACCATATATTCTTAATACCTTCCACAGAGCATCTCTATCAACTCTATCATATGCCTTCTCCAGATCCATAAATGCTACATACAAATCCATTTGCTTTTCTAAGTATTTCTCACATATATTCTTCAAAGCAAACACCTGATCGACACATCCTACCACTTCTGAAACCACACTGCTCTTCCCCAATCTGATGCTCTGTACATGCCTTCACCCTCTCAATCAATGCCTTCCATATAATTTACCATGAATACTTAACAAACTTATATCTCTGTAATTTGAGCACTCACTCTTATCCCCTTTGCCTTTGTACAATGGCACTATGCACGCATTCCGCCAATATATATATATATATATATATATATATATATATATATATATATATATATATATATATATATATATATACATATATATATATAGAAATATATATATATATATATATATATATATATATATATATATATATATATATATATATATATATATATACATATTTTTTTTTTTGCTTTGTCGCTGTCTCCCGCGTTTGCGAGGTAGCGCAAGGAAACAGACGAAAGAAATGGCCCAACCCACCCCCATACACATGTATATACATACGTCCACACACGCAAATATACATACCTACACAGCTTTCCATGGTTTACCCCAGACGCTTCACATGCCTTGATTCAATCCACTGACAGCACGTCAACCCCGGTATACCACATCGCTCCAATTCACTCTATTCCTTGCCCTCCTTTCACCCTCCTGCAAGTTCAGGCCCCGATCACACAAAATCTTTTTCACTCCATCTTTCCACCTCCAATTTGGTCTCCCTCTTCTCCTCGTTCCCTCCACCTCCGACACATATATCCTCTTGGTCAATCTTTCCTCACTCATTCTCTCCATGTGACCAAACCATTTCAAAACACCCTCTTCTGCTCTCTCAACCACGCTCTTTTTATTTCCACACATCTCTCTTACCCTTACGTTACTTACTCGATCAAACCACCTCACACCACACATTGTCCTCAAACATCTCATTTCCAGCACATCCATCCTCCTGCGCACAACTCTATCCATAGTCCACGCCTCGCAACCATACAACATTGTTGGAACCACTATTCCTTCAAACATACCCATTTTTGCTTTCCGAGATAATGTTCTCGACTTCCACACATTCTTCAAGGCTCCCAGAATTTTCGCCCCCTCCCCCATCCTATGATCCACTTCCGCTTCCATGTTTCCATCCGCTGCCAGATCCACTCCCAGATATCTAAAACACTTCACTTCCTCCAGTTTTTCTCCATTCAAACTCACCTCCCAATTGACTTGACCCTCAACCCTACTGTACCTAATTAACTTTCTTCTTTCACACACTTTACCAAACTCAGTCACCAGCTTCTGCAGTTTCCCACATGAATCAGCCACCAGCGCTGTATCATCAGCGAACAACAACTGACTCACTTCCCAAGCTCTCTCATCCCCAACAGACTTCATCCTTGCCCCTCTTTCCAAAACTCTTGCATTCACCTCCCTAACAACCCCATCCATAAACAAATTAAACAACCATGAAGACATCACACACCCCTGCCGCAAACCTACATTCACGGAGAACCAATCACTTTCCTCTCTTCCTACACGTACACATGCCTTACATCCTCGATAAAAACTTTTCACTGCTTCTAACAACTTGCCTCCCACACCATATATTCTTAATACCTTCCACAGAGCATCTCTATCAACTCTATCATATGCCTTCTCCAGATCCATAAATGCTACATACAAATCCATTTGCTTTTCTAAGTATTTCTCACATACATTCTTCAAAACAAACACCTGATCCACACATCCTCTACCACTTCTGAAACCACACTGCTCTTCCCCAATCTGATGCTCTGTACATGCCTTCACCCTCTCAATCAATACCCTCCCATACAATTTGCCAGGAATACTCAAGAAACTTATACCTCTGTAATTTGAGCACTCACTCTTATCCCCTTTGCCTTTGTACAATGGCACTATGCACGCATTCCGCCAATCCTCAGGCACCTCACCATGAGTCATACATACATTAAATAACCTTAACAACCAGTCAACAATACAGTCACCCCCTTTTTTAATAAATTTCACTGCAATACCATCCAAACCTGCTGCCTTGCCGGCTTTCATCTTCCGCAAAGCTTTTACTATCTCTTCTCTGTTTACCAAATCATTTTCCCTAACCCTCGCACTTTGCACACCACCTCGACCAAAACACCCTATATCTGCCACTCTATCATCAAACACATTCAACAAACCTTCAAAATACTCACTCCATCTCCTTCTCACATCACCACTACTTGTTATCACCTCCCCATTTGCGCCCTTCACTGAAGTTCCCATTTGCTCCCTTGTCTTACGCACTTTATTTACCTCCTTCCAGAACATCTTCTTATTCTCCCTAAAATATATATATATATATATATATATATATATATATATATATATATATATATATATATATATTTCATACTATTCGCCATTTTCCACTTTAGTCAGGTAGCGTTAGAAACAGAGGACTGAGCCTTTGAAAGAAATCCTTACTTGGCCCCCTTCTCTGTTCCTTCTTTCGGAAAATTAAAAATGAGATGAAGAGTTTCCAGCCACCCGCTCCCTTCCCTTTTAGTTGAATTCTACGACACGCAGGGAATACGTGAGAAGTATTCTTTCTCCCCTATCCCCAGGGAGTCACGTGGGGAGTGGTCATCCGCCTTGAAGGCTCAGATTGGGGTGTCTAAATGTGTGTGGAGAAGATGAGAAAAAAAGAGAGATAGGTAGTATGTTTGAGGAAAGGAACCTGGATATTTTGGCTCTGAGTGAAACGAAGTTCAGGGGTAAAGGGGAAGTGTGGTTCGGGAATGTCTTGGGAGTAAAGTCAGGGGTTAGTGAGAGGACAAGAGCAAGGGAAGGAGTAGCACTACTCCTGAAACAGGAGTGGTGGGAGTGTGTGATAGAGTGTAAGAAAGTAAACTCTAGATTGATATGGGTAAAACTGAAAGTGGTTTGAGAGAGATGTATGATCATTGGTGCATATGCACCTGGGCATGAGAAGAAATATCATGAGAGGCAAGTGTTTTGGGAGCAGCTGAGTGAGTGTGTTAGTAGTTTTGATGCACGAGACCGGGTTATAGTGATGGGTGATTTGAATGCAAAGGTGAGTAATGTGGCAGTTGAGGGAATAATTGGTGTACATGGGGTGCTCAGTGTTGTAAATGGAAATGGTGAGGAGCTTGTAGATTTATGTGCTGAAAAAGGACTGGTGATTGGGAATACCTGGTTTGAAAAAAGAGATATACATAAGTATAAGTACGTAAGTAGGAGAGATGGCCAGACAGCGTTATTGGATTACGTGTTAATTGATATGCGCGCGAAAGAGAGACTTTTGGATGCTAATGTGCTGAGAGGTGTAACTGGAGGGATGTCTGATCATTATCTTGTGGAGGTGAAGGTGAAGATTTGTAGAGGTTTTCAGAAAAGAATAGAGAATGTTGAGGTGAAAAGAGTGGTGAGAGTAAGTGAGCTTGGGAAGGAGACTTGTGTGAGGAAGTACTAGGAGAGACTGAGCACAGAGTGGAAAAAGGTGAAAACAGAGGACGTAAGGGGAGTGGGGGAGGAATGGGATGTAATTAGGGAAGCAGTGATAGCTTGCGCAAAAGATGCTTGTGGCATAAGAAGTGTGGGAGGTGGACATATTAGAAAGGGTAGTGAGTGGTGGGATGAAGAAGTAAGATTATTAGTGAAAGAGAAGAGAGAGGCATTTGGGCGATTTTTGCAGGGAAATAATGCAAATGACTTGGAGATGTATAAAAGAAAGAGTCAGGAGGTCAAGAGAAAGGTGCAAGAGGTGAAAAAGAAGGCAAATGAGAGTTGGGTTAAGAGAGTATCATTAAGTTTTAGGGAGAATAAAAAGATATTTTGGAAGGTGGTAAATAAAGTGCGTAAGACAAATGGGAACGTCAGTGAAGGGGACTAATGGGGAGGTGACAACAAGTAGTGGTGGTGTGAGAAGGAGATGGAGTGAGTATTTTGAAGGTTTGTTGAATGTGTTTGATGATAGAATGGCAGATATAGGTTGTTTTGATCGAGGTGGTGTGCAAAGTGAGAGGGATAGGGGAAAATGATTTGGTAAACAGAGAAGAGGTAGTAAAAGCTTTGTGGAAGATGAAAGCCAGCAAGGCTGTGGGTTTGCATGGTATTGCACTAGAATTTATTAAAAAAGGGGATGACTGTATTGTTGACTGGTTGTTAAGGTTATTTAATGTATGTATGACTCATGGTGAGGTGCCTTAGGATTGGCGGAATTCTTGCATAGTGCCGTTGTACAGAGGCAAAGGGGATAAAAGCGAGTGCTCAAGTTACAGAGGTATAGGTTTGTTGAGTATTCCATGGAAATTATATGGGAGGGTATTGATGGAGAGGGTGAAGGCATGTACAGAGCATCAGATTGGGGAAGAGCAGCGTGGTTTCAGAATTGGTAGAGGAAGTGTGGATCAAGTGTTTGCTTTGAAGAGTGTATGTGCGAAATAATTAGAAAAGCAAATAGATTTGTATGTAGCATTTATGGATCTGGAGAAGGCATATGACAGAGTTGATAGAGATGCTCTGTGGAAGGTATTGATAATGTATGGTGTGGGAGACAAGTTGTTAGAAGCAGTGAAAAGTTTTTATCGAGGATGTAAGGCATGTGCACGTGTAGGAAGAGAGGAAAGTGATTGGTTCTCAGTGAATTAGGTTTGCGGTAGGGGTGTGTGATGTCTCCATGGCTGTTTAATTTGTTTATGGATGGGGCTGTTAGGCAGGTGAGTGCAAGAGTTTTGGAAAGAGGGGCAAGTATGCTGTCTGTTGTGGATGAGAGGGCTTGGGAAGTGAGTCAGTTGTTGTTCGCTGATGATACAGCGCTGGTGGCTGATTCATTTGATAAACTGCAGAAGATGGTGACTGAGTTTGGTAAAGTGTGTGAAAGAAGAAAGCTGAGAGTAAATGTGAATGATAGCAAGGTTATTAGGCACAGTAGGGTTGAGGGACAAGTCAATTGGGAGGTAAGTTTGAATGGAGAAAAACTGGAGGAAGTGAAGTGTTTTAGATATCTTGGAGTGGATTTGGCAGCGGATGGAACCATGGAAGCGGAAGTGAATCATAGAGTGGGGGAGAGGGCAAAAGTTCTGGGAGCGTTGAAGAATGTGTGGAAGTCGAGAACATTATCTCGCAAAGTAAAAATGGGTATGTTTGAAGGAATAGTGGTTCCAGCAATGTTATATGGTTTCGAGGCATGGGCTATGGATAGAGTTGTGCGCAGGAGGGTGGATGTGCTGGAAATGAGATGTTTGAGGGCAATATGTTGTGTGAGGTGGTTTGATCGAGTAAGTAATAATAGGGTAAGAGAGAAATGTGGTAATAATAAGAATGTAGTTGAGAGAGCAGGAGAGGGTGTTTTGAGATGGTTTGGTTACATGGAGAGAATAAGTGAGGAAAGATTTACCAAGAGGATATATGTGTCAGAGGTGGAGGGAACGAGAAGTGGGAAACCAAATTGAAGGTGCAAAGATGGAGTGAAAAAGATCTTGAGTGATCGGGGCCTGAACATGCAGGAGGGTGAAGGGCTTGCAAGGAAGATAGTGAATTGGAACGATGTGGTATACTGGGGTCGACGTGCTGTCAATGGATTAAACCAGGGCATGTGAAGCGTCTGGGGTAAACCATGGAAAGCTCTGTGGGGCATGGATGTGGAAAGGGAGGTGTGGTTTCGGTGCATTATATATGACAGCTAGAGACTGATTGTGAACGAATGTGGCCTTTGTTGTCTTTTCCTATCGATACCTCGCGCACATTTGGGGGGAGGGGGTTGTTATTTCATGTGTGGCGGGGTGGCGATGGGGATGAATAAAGGCAGACAGTATGAATTATGAACATGTGTATATATGTATACGTATGTGTGTGTATATATATGTATACGTTGAGATGTATAGGTATGTATATTTTTCGTGTGTGGACGTCAGTGTATCTACATGTGTATGTGGTTGGGTTGGGCCATTCTTTCGTCTATTTCCTTGTGCTACCTCGCTAACGCGGAAGACAACGACAAAGTAGAATGAATAGATAAAAAGAATATATATATATATATATATATATATATATATATATATATATATATATATATATCCAGCTGGCCATGTCGCCTCTCCTTCCACAAAAAATTTAGAATCCAGGATTATAGAAAATACATGGCCACATTTAAGTCTCCTTCATGCCATGGTGTTAGCAAAGACCTGTGGAGAGAATAGCCACCATAAAGGCAAGCATAGGGGCCAAGTGTGGCCAGTGTGGCCAGCCGAAGAAGGCCATTCCCCCCCTCCTCCAACACGATTCAGGAGGTCAAACACTACGTGAGAACTATTGTGTGTGTGAAAAAAATGGAAAAAAATTAGGTCATTACAAGTGGCGATTTCTCTCTATTTTTTGGGAAAAAATAGAAAAATATCATGGATAACATTCACATGTACCAGAGCTCCAGTTCTCATTGTGTTGTGGTCAAATGTTTGTGGTATAATGGAAGGCATTACCTCCGTGGCTCCACAACTGTAAACACATTAGCCAGAGGAATTTTCTCCTCAAATAAATGTTTGTTGACTTGGTTGTACACAGCAGGAGGTTATATTTGGACCTCAACCATGTTGTGGTTGTGGTTATGGTTGTACAGAGCAGGAGGTTATGTTCGCTCCTCAACCTTGTTGTGGTTGTAGTTATGGTTGTACAGAGAAGGTGGTTACGTTTAGTCCTCAACCTTGTTGTGGTTGTAGTTATGGTTGTATAGAGCAGAAGGTTATGTTTGGACCTCAACCTTGTTGTGGTTGTAGTTATGGTTGTATAGAGCAGAAGGTTATGTTCGTCCCTCAACCTTGTTATGAATGTAGTTATGGCTTTGAAGGTCTATACAATTTGGTTAGCTCTGTTGTTGATAAAATATGTAAACATTTCCCCTTCTTGTCCACATAATAAGCTTATGATACCTTTGTTGCCAGACTCGAACGCACCCAACCTACATTCGGGTAGTCACTTGTTTACCAAATGGCGTCCTAGCTACATCTCTTCGTTGTATATCAACTGACTGTTATATTTCTTTCTTTATCTCCCTTGATGATGTGATTATCACACGAGAGTGCACATGGGAGCTTATCGTGTTTCATTTCCCCGTGGGCTCATAGGAATAAACTTATTACGCGCTCAATTTCGATCCTTTCATATATATATATATATATATATATATATATATATATATATATATATATATATATATATATTATCCCTGGGATAGGGGATTAAGAATACTTCCCACGTATTCCCTGCGTGTCGTAGAAGGCGACTAAAAGGGGAGGGAGCGGGGGGCTGGAAATCCTCCCCTCTCGTTTTTTTTTTTAATTTTCCAAAAGAAGGAACAGAGAACGAGGCCAGGTGAGGATTTTCCAAAAAAGGCCCGGTCCTCTGTTCCTAACGCTACCTCGCTAACGCGGGAAATGGCGAATAGTTTAAAAGAAAAAAAGAATAGATATGTATATATATATATATATATATATATATATATATATATATATATATATATATATATATCTATCTATATATTTTTTTTCTTTCTTTTTTTCTTTAAACTATTCGCTATTTCCCGCGTTAGCGAGGTAGCGTTAAGAACAGAGGACTGGGCCTTTGAGGGAATATCCTCACCTGGCCCCCTTTTCTTTTCCCTCTTTTGGAAAAAAAAGAAAACCAGAGGGGAGGATTTCCAGCCCCCCGCTCCCTCCCCTTTTAGTCGCCTTCTACGACACGCAGGGAATACGTGGGAAGTATTCTTTCTCCCCTATCCCCAGGGATAATATATATATATATATATATATATATATATATATATATATATATATATATTGGAAGTGGATAGTTAATTACAAGTGGTGATGAAGTGGGAAGGAGATGGAATAAGTATTCTGAAGGTGTGTTGAATGTCTATGATGATGGAGTGACAGTTATGGGGTGTTTTGGTCGGGGTACTGTGCACAGTAAGGGGGGGTCAGGGAGAATGGTTTGGTGAACAGAGAAGAGGTAGTGAAAGCTTTGCGGAAGATGAAGTCCCGTAAGGCGGCGGGTTTGGATGGTATTGCATCGTGGTTTATCAAGGAAGGGGGTGGCTGTGTTGTTGATTTGATTGGTAAGGTTATTCAGTGTATGTATGGATCGTGGTGCAGTGCTTGAGAATTGGTGGAATGCATGCATAGCGCCATTGTGCAGAGGCAAGGGGATAAAGGTGAGTGTTCAAAAGACAGAGACGTAAGTTCGTTGAGTGTTCCTGAGGGATTGTATGAGAGGGTATTGATTGAGAGGGTCAAGGCATGTTATGTACTGAGGAACAGACTTGGGAAGAGAAGTGTGGTTTCAGAAGTGGTAGAGGATGTGTTTGCTTTGAAAAATGTGGGTGAGAAATACTTAGAAAACAGATGGATTGAAATACTTGGAAAATAGATGGATTTGTATATAGCATTTATGATTCTGGTGAAGGCATATGATAAGGTTAATAGAGATGCTTTGTGGAAGGTCTTAAGAGTATATGATGAGGGAGTTAAGTTGCTAGAAGCAATGAAAAGTTTTTTCCAAGAATGTAAGGCATATGTACGAGTAGGAATAGAGAAGAGTGATTGGTTCCCAGTGAATGTCGGTATGCGGTAGGGGGTGTGTGATGTCTCCATGGTTATTTAATTTGTTTTGGACGGAATGGGGACTGATATAGATGCAAGAGTTTTGGAGAGAGGGGCAAGTGTGCAGTCTGTTGGAAAAATGAGGGCCTGGGAAATGAGTCAGTTGTTCGCCGATGATACAGCTCTGGTGGCTGATTCGTGTGAGAAACTGTAAAAGCTGGTGACTGGGTCATGGAAAAGAGCGTGAAAGGAGAGTGTTGAGAGCAAATGTGAATAAGAGCAAGGTTATTAGGTTCAGTAGGGTTGAGGGACAAGTTAATTGGGATGTAAGTTTGAATGGAGAAAAATTTTGGAGGAAGTAAAGTGTTTTAGATATCTATGAGTGGACTTAGCAGCTAATGGAACCATGGAAGCGGAAGTGAGTCACAGGGTGGTGGAGGGGGCGAAGGTTCTTGGAGCGATGAAGAATGTGTGGAAGGAGAAAACGTTATCTCGGAGAGCAAAAATGGGTATGTTTGAAGGAATAGTGGTTCCAACAATGTAACATGGTTTTGAGGCATGGGCTATAGATAGGGTTGTACAGATGAGGGTGGATGCGCTAGAAATGAAATTTTTGAGAACAATATGTGGTGTGTTGTGTTTTGACCGAGTAAGTAATGAAAGGGTAAGAGAGATGTATGGAAATTAAAGTATGTGGTTGAGTGAGTAGAAAAGGGTGTGTTGAAATGGTTTGGACATATGGAGAGAATGAGTGAGGAAAGATTGTCAAAGAGGATATATATATATATATATATATATATATATATATATATATATATATGTCAGAGGTGGAGGGAATAATGAGAAACTGAAGACCAAATTGGAGGTGGAAGGATGGAGTGAAGAAGAATTTGAGCGATCGGGGCCTGACATACAGGAGGGTGAGAGGCGTGCAAGGAATAGAGTTAATTGGAACGATGTGGTTTACCGGGGTCGACGTGCTGCAAACGGACTGAACCAGGGCATGTGAAGCGTCTGAGGTAAACCATGGAAAAGTCTGTGGGTCCTGGAATGGATAGGGGGCTGTGGTGTCGGTGCATTACACGTGACATCTATAGACCAAGTAAGAACGAATGTGGCCTTTATTGTCTGTTTTCTTAGCGCTATCTCGCTGAAGAGGGGGATAGCGATGCTGTTTCCTTTGGGGCGGGGTAGTGCCTGAAATAGATGAAGGTAAGTATGAATATTTACATGTATATATAAGCTAATGTCTATGTGTGTGCATGTATATAGTTATATGTTAATATGTATATGTATCTATTTGTGCGAGTATGGGCGTTCATGTATATATACGTGTATATAAGTGAATGGGCCATTTTTCTTGTTTCCTAATGCTACCTCACTGACGCGGGAAACAGCGATTACGTGTGATTTTATATATATAAGGATGTCATAAGGTGCTGTGAAGTCAGAAGTTGAATACACAAAGAATTATAACCTTAATATTAGTGAAGGTCTATACAAACTGGATAGCTTTATTGCTGATTAAATTTGTAAAAAAATTCCCTTGTCCACATAAGTTTATGATAAGCTCGCTGTTTGTCTTGGACAATCACATGTTTACCAAATGGCGTCCTAGCTACGTCTCTTCGTTGTATATCAGCTGACTTATATTTCTTTCTTGTATCTCCCCTAATGATGTGATTATTACACGAAAGTGCACTTGGGAACTTATCGTGTTTCGTTTTCCCCGTGGACTCGTAGGAATATATATATATATATATATATATATATATATATATATATATATATATATATATATATATATATATATATTTTATTATGTTCCCTGCGTGTCGTAGAAGGCGACTAAAAGGAGAGGGAGCGGGGGGCTGGAAATCCTCCCCTCTCATCATTTTTTTTTTTTAATTTTCCAAAAGAAGGAACAGAGAAGGGGGCCAGGTGAGGATATTCCCTCAAAGGCCCAGTCCTCTGTTCTTAACGCTACCTCGCTAGCGCGGGAAATGGCGAATAGTTTGAAAGAAAGAATATATTATTTATCTATATTATTTATATATATTATTCATATAAATTTATTATATATATATATATATGTATATATATATATATATATATATATATATATATATATATATATATATATATATATATACATATATATATTAATTTATTTATTTATTTATTATACTTTGTCACTGTCTCCCGCGTTAGCGAGGTAGCGAAAAGGAACAGACGAAAGAATGGCCCAACCCACCCACATACACATGTATATACGTACACGTCCACACACAGCACATATTCATGCCTATACATCTCAACGTATACATATAAATATGCACACACAGACATATACATATAAACACATGTACATAATTCATACTGTCTGCCCTTATTCATTCCTGTCGCCACCTCGCCACACATGGAATAACAACCCCCTCCCCCCTCATGTGTGCGAGGTAGTGCTAGGAGAAGACAACAAAGGCCCCATTCGTTCACACTCAGTCTCTAGCTGTCATGTATAATGCACCGAAACCACAGCTCCCTTTCCACATCCAGGCCCCACACAACTTTCCAGGTTTACCACAGACGCTTCACATGCCTTGGTTCAATCCATTGACAGCACGTCGACCCCGGTTTACCACATCGTTCCAATTCACACTATTCCTTGCACACCTTTCACCCTCCTGCATGTTCAGGACCCGATCACTCAAAATCTTTTTCACTCCATCTTTGCACCTCCAATTTAGTCTCCCACTTCTCGTTCCCTCCGCCTCTGACACATATAACCTCTTTGTCAATCTTTCCTCACTCATTCTCTCCATGTGACCAAACCATTTCAAAACACCCTCTTCTGCTCTCTCAACTACACTTTTTATTACCACACATCTCTCTTACCCTTTCATTACTTACTCGATCAAACCACCTCACACCACATATTGTCCTCAAATATCTCATTTCCAGCACATCCACCCTCCTCCGCACAATTCTATCTATAGCCCACGCCTCGCGACCATATAACATTGTCGGAGCCACTATTCCTTCAAACATACCCATTTTTGCTTTCCGAGATATCAGTGGATTGAATCAGGGCATGTGAAGCGTCTGGGGTAAACCATGGAAAGCTGTGTAGGTATGTATATTTGCGTGTGTGGACGTATGTATATACATGTGTATGTGGGTGGGTTGGGCCATTTCTTTCGTCTGTTTCCTTGCGCTACCTCGCAAACGCGGGAGACAGCGACAAAGCAAAAAAAAAAAAAAAATGTCTATATATATATATATATATATATATATATATATATATATATATATATATAAATATAAATATATATATATATATTCCTGGCAAATTATATGGGAGGGTATTGATTGAGAGGGTGAAGGCATGTACAGAGCATCAGATTGGGGAAGAGCAGTGTGGTTTCAGAAGTGGTAGAGGATGTGTGGATCAGGTGTTTGCTTTGAAAAATGTATGTGAGAAATACTTAGAAAAGCAAATGGATTTGTATGTAGCATTTATGGATCTGGAGAAGGCATATGATAGAGTTGATAGAGATGCTCTGTGGAAGGTATTAAGAATATATGGTGTGGGAGGCAAGTTGTTAGAAGCAGTGAAAAGTTTTTATCGAGGATGTAAGGCATGTGTACGTGTAGGAAGAGAGGAAAGTGATTGGTTCTCAGTGAATGTAGGTTTGCGGCAGGGGTGTGTGATGTCTCCATGGTTGTTTAATTTGTTTATGGATGGGGTTGTTAGGGAGGTGAATGCAAGAGTTTTGGAAAGAGGGGCAAGTATGAAGTCTGTTGGGGATGAGAGAGCTTGGGAAGTGAGTCAGTTGTTGTTCGCTGATGATTCAGCGCTGGTGGCTGATTCATGTGAGAAACTGCAGAAGCTGGTGACTGAGTTTGGTAAAGTGTGTGAAAGAAGAAAGTTAAGAGTAAATGTGAATAAGAGCAAGGTTATTAGGTACAGTAGGGTTGAGGGTCAAGTCAATTGGGAGGTGAGTTTGAATGGAGAAAAACTGGAGGAAGTGAAGTGTTTTAGATATCTGGGAGTGGATCTGGCAGCGGATGGAACCATGGAAGCGGAAGTGGATCATAGGGTGGGGGAGGGGGCAAAAATTCTGGGAGCCTTGAAGAATGTGTGGAAGTCGAGAACATTATCTCGGAAAGCAAAAATGGGTATGTTTGAAGGAATAGTGGTTCCAAGAATGTTGTATGGTTGCGAGGCGTGGACTATGGATAGAGTTGTGCGCAGGAGGATGGATGTGCTGGAAATGAGATGTTTGAGGACAATGTGTGGTGTGAGGTGGTTTGATCGAGTACGTAACGTAAGGGTAAGAGAGATGTGTGGAAATAAAAAGAGCGTGGTTGAGAGAGCAGAAGAGGGTGTTTTGAAATGGTTTGGTCACATGGAGAGAATGAGTGAGGAAAGATTGACCAAGAGGATATATGTGTCGGAGGTGGAGGGAACGAGGAGAAGAGGGAGACCAAATTGGAGGTGGAAAGATGGAGTGAAAAAGATTTTGTGTGATCGGGGCCTGAACATGCAGGAGGGTGAAAGGAGGGCAAGGAATAGAGTGAATTGGAGCGATGTGGTATACCGGGGTTGACGTGCTGTCAGTGGATTGAATCAAGGCATGTGAAGCGTCTTGGGTAAACCATGGAAAGCTGTGTAGGTATGTATATTTGCGTGTGTGTGGACGTATGTATATACATGTGTATGGGGTGGGTTGGGCCATTTCTTTCGTCTGTTTCCTTGCGCTGCCTCGCAAACGCGGGAGACAGCGACAAGGTATAATAAATAAAATATAAATAAATATATATATATATATATATATGTATATATATATATATATATATATATATATATATATATATATATATATATATGTACATATATATAAATCGATCATAGTAGAAGGATGAGAACCATCTCTACGAAGGGGACTGGTTTTACCCAAGAGTTTCTGCAGTCCAAGGGTGCGCTACCTTCAGTAGCAGGGCAATGGAGGATTCATCTGGCGTGAGAAGTTCTTTGACAAGATACAATATTACAGCCACGATAAAGTTGACTTTCCATCCGCGGTGTAACCCATTGCGGGACACGTCTGGCAAAATACATACAATTACATGTTTGTTTGTGTGTGTGTGTGTGTGTGTGTGTGTGTGTGTGTGTGCGTGTGTGTGTGCGTGTGTGCGTGTGTGTGTGCGTGTGTGTGTGTGTGTGTGTGTGTGTTTATGTGTGTGTGTGTGGGCTTTCTTCCGACGTGAATATGTAAATTAGCAGCGTAGAAACACCTCCCCCCCCCCATCCCCAACCCCTACTAAAATATAAGCCACATCTCCGAGATCAAAGGAGACTGGCGAAGCAAACAGACCCCCCCCCCCCACACACACACACACACCAGACCACCTCACTGGGCGGCGAACTCGAGACGGTGAGGTGAAAGATGGAACTTGGACTGTTATTGCACACACACACACACACACACACACACACACACACACACACAGACACACACACACACACACACACACACAGACGCACGCACAGACGCACACAGACACACACACACACACACACACACACACACACACACACACACACACGCACACTGAGGCTGTGGCTTCTATCGTTGTGGACTGCAGCCCACCACCCACCCTATCATTGTGGCCTGCAGCCCACCACCCACCCTATCATTGTGACCTGCAGCCCACCACTCGTGGTAACGTAATACTCCTTATATCTTATCAAGGTTGGAGCCTTCCTCCCAAACCTGCAATAAACATCTCCACATCTCCTCTCTGACCCGGATCATACGCGTCGTACATTTGCGCCCCCCCCCCCCACCCCGTGTGCCCGGATCATGCTCTGTATAAATCGCACCGCTGAATGTGTATGTGCTGGTGTGAATGTATATATTTCCCCCCTCCGACCACCCCCCTCCCTTCCTCTCCCAATCTGTTAAGACCAGAGTAGGTGCGTGGTCTGCGGGTGGTTTCTCCCTACCCTCTTGACGCGCCAAGCTGGTGGTGGTGGCTGCTGGTGGTGGCTGGTGGTGATGGTGGCTGGTGGTGTTGGTGATGGTGGCTGGTGGTGGTGGCTGGTGGTGGTGTGGTGGTGGTGGTGGTGGCTGGTGATGGTGGTGGTGGTGGCTGGTGGTGGTTGGTGGTGGTGGTGGCTGGTGTTGGTGGCTGGTGGTGGTGTGGTGGTGGTGGTGGTGGCTGGTGATGGTGGTGGTGGTGGTGGTGGTGGTTGGTGGTGGTGGTGGCTGGTGGTGGTGTGGTGGTGGTGGCTGGTGATGGTGGTGGTGGTGGTGGTGGCTGGTGGTGGTGGTGGCTGGTGGTGGTGGTGGCTGGTGGTGGTGGTGGCGGCTGTTGGTGGTGGCTGGTAATGGTGGTGGTGGTGGTGGTGGCTGGTAATGGTGGTGGTGGCTGGTGGTGATGGTGGTGGCAGGTGGTGGTTAGTGGTGGTGGCTGGTGGTGGTGGCTGTTGGTGGTGGCGGCTGTTGGTGGTGGTGGTGGCTGGTAATGGTGGTGGTGGTGTGGTGGTGGTGGTGGCTGGTGGTGGTGGCTGGTGGTGGTGGTGGCTGGTGGTGGTGGCTGGGAAATACGCCGGGCGATGGCGAATATCGAATATTTTGCAGCGGATGGAAATTTATCGCCATTGTTTAGGGGGCGAATATTACGAGGTGGGGGATCAGAGCTTCGGGGGTTCTCCCCTCCCCCCCCCCACTCCCCCACAAAGGCGACATCCCCACACGCCACCGACCCACCCACTGGGGCGTGGGGGTTTCCCTTGGGTTTTCCAGCAGCTTCTTCCCCCCACCCACAGGGGCGTGGGAGGTTTTCCAGTTGTGTTACGCCAGTTTCACCTGTGTGAGAAATGACCTCCATCCCCTACGCCCCGCCCCCTCCTCCTAGATCAGACAGACCTCCATACCCCCTCCTCCTAGATCAGACAGACCTCCATACCCCCTCCTCCTAGATCAGACAGACCCCCATAACCCCTCCTCCTAGATCAGACAGACCTCCATAACCCCTCCTCCTAGATCAGACAGACCCCCATAACCCCTCCTCCTAGATCAGACAGACCCCCATACCTCCTCCTCCTAGATCAGACAGACCTCCATAACCCCTCCTCCTAGATCAGACAGACCTCCATACCCCCTCCTCCTAGATCAAAGACATCTCCATCTCCCTCCTTAAAGTGAATGAAGACAGCGAGTGACGGAAGTGAAGCGAGCCAAGTGCTCAAAAATGAATCATTTCAAAACAAAAGTTTATTGTTGGTTAAGACAACGGGTCATTCTTGATTAGCAGTATGAAGATGTGGACGCCACGGAGAAGCTGAATTGACTTGAATCCCTTTCATATGGAAGACACACTGTGTCTGTTTATATACAGGTTTATATAGCTGCGTCTATTTATATATATAGGTATATATACCTGTGTCTGTTTATGCATAGGTTTATATAGCTGTGTCTGTTTATACAGGTTTAAAGCTGCGTCTGTTTATATATATATATATATATATATATATATATATATATATATATATATATATATATATATATATATATATATATGTGTGTGTGTATATGGTTGAACCATTATGTGACATTCATTTTTTTTTTCATTTCAAGCTAGAAGTTTCAGTTTTCTAAATTATTTCTTACATTTTTCATATGTATATATATGTATATCTGTGTATGTGTGTATATGTGCGTATGTATGTGTATATATATATATATATATATATATATATATATATATATATATATATATATATATATATATATATATATATATGCATATATATGTATATCATCCCTGGGGATAGAGGTGAAAGAATACTTCCCTCGCATTCCTCGCGTGTCGTAGAAGGCGACTAGAGGGGACGGGAGCGGGGGGCCAGAAATCCTCCCCTCCGTGTATTTTTTAACTTTCTAAAATGGGAAACAGAAGAAGGAGTCACGCGGGGAGTGCTCATCCTCCTCGAAGGCTCAGACTGGGGTGTCTAAATGTGTGTGGATGTAACCAAGATGTGAAAAAAGGAGAGATAGGTAGTATGTTTGAGCAAAGGAACCTGGATGTTTTGGTTCTGAGTGAAACGAAGCTAAAGGGTAAAGGGGAAGAGTGGTTTGGGAATGTCTTGGGAGTAAAGTCAGGGGTTAGTGAGAGGACAAGAGCAAGGGAAGGAGTAGCACTACTCCTGAAACAGAAGTTGTGGGAGTATGTGATAGAATGTAAGAAAGTAAATTCTCGATTAATATGGGTAAAACTGAAAGTTGATGGAGAGAGATGGGTGATTATTGGTGCATATGCACCTGGGCATGAGAAGAAAGATCATGAGAGGCAAGTGTTTTGGGAGCAGCTGAATGAGTGTGTTAGTGGTTTTGATGCACGAGACCGGGTTATAGTGATGGGTGATTTGAATGCAAAGGTGAGTAATGTGGCAGTTGAGGGAATAATTGGTATACATGGGGTGTTCAGTGTTGTAAATGGAAATGGTGAAGAGCTTGTAGATTTATGTGCTGAAAAAGGACTGGTGATTGGGAATACCTGGTTTAAAAAGTGAGATATACATAAGTATACGTATGTAAGTAGGAGAGATGGCCAGTGAGCGTTATTGGATTACGTGTTAATTGACAGGCGCGCGAAAGAGAGACTTTTGGATGTTAATGTGCTGAGAGGTGCAACTGGAGGGATGTCTGATCATTATCTTGTGGAGGCTAAGGTGAAGATTTGGTATGTGTTTTCAGAAAAGAAGAGTGAATGTTGGGGTGAAGAGGGTGGTGAGAATAAGTGAGCTTGGGAAGGAGACTTGTGTGAGGAAGTACCAGGAGAGACTGAGTACAGAATGGAAAAAGGTGAGAACAATGGAAATAAGGGGAGCGGGGGAGGAATGGGATGTATTTAGGGAATCAGTGATGGATTGCGCAAAAGATGCTTGTGGCATGAGAAGAGTGGGAGGTAGGTTGACTAGAAAGGGTAGTGAGTGGTGGGATGAAGAAGTAAGATTATTAGTGAAAGAGAAGAGAGAGGCATTTGGACGATTTTTGCAGAGAAAAAATACAATTGAGTGGGAGATGTATAACAGAAAGAGAAAGGAGGTCAAGAGAAAGGTGTAAGAGGTGAAAAAGAGGGCAAATGAGAGTTGGGGTGAGAGAGTATCATTAAATTTTAGGGAGAATAAAAAGATGTTCTGGAAGGAGGTAAATAAAGTGCGTAAGACAAGGGAGCAAATGGGAACTTCAGTGAAGGGCGCAAATGGGGAGGTGAGGTGTGCAAAGTGAGAGGGTTAAGGAAAATGATTTGGTAAACAGAGAAGAGGTAGTAAAAGCTTTGCTTAAGATGAAAGCCGGCAAGGCAGCAGGTTTGGATGGTATTGCAGTGGAATTTATCAAAAAAGGGGGTGACTGTATTGTTGACTGGTTGGTGAGGTTATTTAATGTATGTATGACTCATGGTGAGGCGCCTGAGGATTGGCGGAATGCGTGCATAGTGCCATTGTACAAAGGCAAAGGGGATAAGAGTGAGTGCTCAAATTACAGAGGTATAAGTTTGTTGAGTATTCCTGGTAAATTATATGGGAGGGTATTGATTGAGAGGGTGAAGGCATGTACAGAGCATCAGATTGGGGAAGAGCAGTGTGGTTTCAGAAGTGGTAGAGGATGTGTGGATCAGGTGTTTCCTTTGAAAAATGTATGTGAGAAATACTTAGAAAAGCAAATGGATTTGTATGTAGCATTTATGGATCTGGAGAAGGAATATGATAGAGTTGATAGAGATGCTCTGTGGAAGGTATTAAGAATATATGGTGTGGGAGGCAAGTTGTTAGAAGCAGTGAAAAGTTTTTATCGAGGATGTAAGGCATGTGTACGTGTAGGAAGAGAGGAAAATTATTGGTTCTCAGTGAATGTAGGTTTGCGGCAGGGGTGTGTGATGTCTCCATGGTTGTTTAATTTGTTTATGGATGGGGTTGTTAGGGAAGTGAATGCAAGAGTTTTGGAAAGAGGGGCAAGTATGAAGTCTATTGTGGATGAGAGAGCTTGGAAAGTGAGTCAGTTGTTGTTCGCTGATGATACAGCGCTGGTGGCTGATTCATGTGAGAAACTGCAGAAGCTGGTGACTGAGTTTGGTAAAGTGTGTGAAAGAAGAAAGTTAAGAGTAAATGTGAATAAGAGCAAGGTTATTAGATACAGTAGGGTTGAGGGTCAAGTCAACTGGGAGGTAAGTTTGAATGGAGAAAAACTGGAGGAAGTAAAGTGTTTTAGATATCTGGGAGTGGATCTGGCAGCGGATGGAACCATGGAAGCGGAAGTGAATCATAGGGTGGGGGAGGGGGCGAAAATCCTGGGAGCCTTGAAGAATGTGTGGAAGTCGAGAACATTATCTCGGAAAGCAAAAATGGGTTTGTTTGAAGGAATAGTGGTTCCAACAATGTTGTATGGTTGCGAGGCGTGGGCTATGGATAGAGTTGTGCGCAGGAGGGTGGATGTGCTGGAAATGAGATGCTTGAGGACAATGTGTGGTGTGAGGTGGTTTGATCGAGTAAGTAACGTAAGGGTAAGAGAAATGTGTGGAAATAAAAAGAGCGTGGTTGAGAGAGCAGAAGAGGGTGTTTTGAAATGGTTTGGGCACATGGAGAGAATGAGTGAGGAAAGATTGACCAAGAGGATATATGTGTCGGAGGTGGAGGGAACGAGGAGAAGTGGGAGACCAAATTGGAGGTGGAAAGATGGAGTGAAAAAGATTTTGTGTGATCGGGGCCTGAACATGCAGGAGGGTGAAAGGAGGGCAAGGAATAGAGTGAATTGGATCGATATGGGATACCGGGGTTGACGTGCTGTCAGTGGATTGAATCAGGGCATGTGAAGCGTCTGGGGTAAACCATGGAAAGCTGTGTAGGTATGTATATTTGCGTGTGTGGGCGTGTATGTATATACATGTGTATGGGGGTGGGTTGGGCCATTTCTTTCGTCTGTTTCCTTGCGCTACTCGCAAACGCGGGAGACAGCGACAAAGCAAAAAAAAAAAAAAAAAAATATATATATATATATATATATATATATATATATATATATATATATATATATATATATATATATAGCTGTGTCTGTTTATATAGGTTTACATACCTACGACTGTTTATGTGTGTTCATATTGCTGTCTCTGTCTACATAGGTTTATATTGCTGTGTCTGTTTTTATTGTTGGTAACCTCTCTCTCTCTCTCTCTCTCTCTCTCTCTCTCTCTCTCTCTCTCTCTCTCTCTCTCTCTCTCTCTCTCTCTCTCTCTCTCTCTCCCTCCAGGCCTGCTGTTTATTGACCGGAACAGAAATTTCATGTTTATTTTTTGTAAGAAAAAAAATAAAAGAATAAAAGAAGTCACGACCATGACCAGAGCCGGGCGCGTGCTAGAATCCAGTTGCCTGGAGGCCGTAATTGCGTCGTCCATTGTGTGGTGTTTACTCAATGCTCACTCGCATGTCTCTCCCAAATGCTGTTGTAAAAATGTAAACCGCTTCACAATATGTAGTCTTCCCATATATATTTAAGTATGTACGTGTATATATATGTATATATAAATACCCATTTATATATATATATATATATATATATATATATATATATATATATATATATATATATATATATATATATAGGGATAGGGGAGAAAGAATACTTCCCACGCATTCCTCAAGTGTCGTAGAAGGCGACTAAAGGGAACGGGAGCGGGGAGCTGGAAACCCTCCCCTCCTTGTATTTTAACTTTCTAAAAGGGGAAACAGAAGAAGGAGTCACGCGGGGAGTGCTCATCCTCCTCGAAGGCTCAGATTGGGGTGTCTAAATGTGTGTGGATGTAACCAAGATGAGAAAGAAGGAGAGATAGGAAGCATGTTTGAGGAAAGAAACCTGGATGTTTTGGCTCTGAGTGAAACGAAGCTCAAGGGTAAAGGGGAAGAGTGGTTTGGGAATGTCTTGGGAGTAAAGTCAGGGGTTAGTGAGAGAACAAGAGCAAGGGAAGGAATAGCACTACTCCTGAAACAGGAGTGGTGGGAGTATGTGATAGAGTGTAAGAGAGTAAACTCTAGATTGATATGGGTAAAACTGAAAGTTGATGGAGAGAGATGGGTGATTACTGGTGCATGTGCACCTGGGCATAAGAAGAAAGATAATGAGAGGCAAATGTTTTAGGAGCACCTGAATGAGTGTGTTAGTAGTGTTGATGCACGAGACTGGGTTATAGTGATGGGTGGTTTGAATGCAAAGGTGAGTAATGTGGCAGTTGAGGGAATAATTGGTGTATATGGGGTGTTCAGTTTTGTAAATGGAAATGGTGAAGAGCTTGTAGACTTATGTGCTGAAAAAGGACTGGTGATTGGGAATACCTGGTTTAAAAAGCGAGATATACATAAGTAATCGTATGTAAGCAGGAGAGATGGCCAGAGAGCGTTATTGGATTACGTGTTAATTGATAGGCGTGTGAAAAAGAAACTTTTGGATGTTAATGTGCTGAAAGGTGCAACTGGAGGGATGTCTGATCATTATCTTGTGGAGGCAAAGGTGAAGATTTGTAGGGGTTTTCAGAAAAGAAGAGAGAATGTTGGGATGAAAAGAGTGGTGAGAGTAAGTGAGCTTGGGAAGGAGACTTGTACGAGGAAGTACCAGGAGAGACTGAGTACAGAATGGAAAAAGGTGAGAACAAAGGAGGTAAGGGGAGTGGGGGAGGAATGGGATGTATTTAGGGAAGCAGTGATGGCTTGCGCAAAAGATGCTTGTGGCTTGAGAAGCGTGGTAGGTGGGCAGATTAGAAAGGGTAGTGAGTGGTGGGATGAAGAAGTAAGATTATTAATGAAAGAGAAGAGAGAGGCATTTGGACGATTTTTGCAGGGAAAAAATGCAAATGAGTGGGAGATGTATATAGGAAAGAGGCAGGAGGTCAAGAGAAATGTGCAGAGGTGAAAAAGAGGGCAAATGAGAGTTGGGGTGAGAGAGTATCATTAAATTTTAGGGAGAATAAAAAGATGTTCTGGAAGGAGATGAATAAAGTGCGTAAGACGAGGGAATAAATGGGAACTCCAGTGAAGGGGGCTAATGGGAAGGTGATAACAAGTAGTGGTGATGTGAGAAGGAGATGGAGTGAGTATTTTGAAGGTTTGTTGAGTGTGTTTGATGATAGAGTGGCAGATATAGGGTGTTTTGGTCGATGTGGTGTGCAAAGTGAGAGGGTTAGGGAAAATGATTTGGTAAACAGAGAAGAGGTAGTAAAAGCTTTGCGGAAGATGAAAGCCGGCAAGGCAGTGGGTTTGGATGGTATTGCAGTGGAATTTATTGAAAAAGGTAGTGACTGTATTGTGGACTGGTTGGTAAGGTTGTTTAATGTATGTATGACTCATGGTGAGGTGCCTGAGGATTGGCGGGATGCGTGCATAGTGCCATTGTACAAAGGCAAAGGGGATAAAAGTGAGTGCTCATATTACAGATGTATAAGTTTGTTGAGTATTCCTGTAAATTATATGGGAGGGTATTGATTGAGAGGGTGAAGGCATGAACAGAGCATCAGATTGGGGAAGAGCAGTGTGGTTTCAGAAGTGGTAGAGGATGTGTGGATCAGGTGTTTGCTTTGAAGAATGTATGTGAGAAATACTTAGAAAAGCAAATGGATTTGTATGTAGCATTTATGGATCTGGAGAAGGCATATGATAGAGTTGATAGAGATGCTCTGTGGAAGGTATTAAGAATATATGGCGTGGGAGGCAAGTTGTTAGAAGCGGTGAAAAGTTTTTATCGAGGATGTAAGGCATGTGTAAGTGTATATACACACATGTATATACATACACGTCCACACACGCACATATTCGTACTTATGCATCTCAACTTATACATATATATACACACACAGATATATACATATACACACAAGTACATAATTCATACTGTCTACCTTTATTCATTCCCATCGCACCCTCGACACACATGCAATAATAACCCCCTCCCCTCCCATGTGCGTGAGGTAGCGCTAGGAAAAGACAACAAAGGCCACATTCGTTCACACTCAGTCTCTAGCTGTCATGTAATAATGCACCGAAACCACAGCTCTCTTTCCACATCCAGGCCCTACAGAACTTTCCATGGTTCACCCAAAGACGCTTCACATGCCTTGGTTCAATCCATTGACAGCACGTCGACCCCAGTCATTCTATTCCTAGCGCGCCTTTCAACCCCTGCATGTTCAGGCCCCGATCACTCAAAATCTTTTTTACTCCATCTTTCCACCTCCAATTTGGTCTCCCGCTTCTCCTCGTTCTTGCCACCTCTGACCCATATATCTTCTTGGTCAATCTTTCCTCACGCATTTTCTCCATGTGACCAAACCATTTCAAAACACCCTCTTCTGCTCTCTCAACTACACTCTTTTTATTACCATACGTCTCTCTTACTCTATTATTAATTACTCGATCAAGCCACCTCACACCACATATTGTCCTCAGACATCTCATTTCCAGCACGTGCACCCACCCTCCTCCGCACAACTCTATCTATAGCCCACGCCTCGCAACCATATAACATTGTTGGAACCACTATTCCTTCAAACATACCCAATTTTGCTTTCCGAGATGATGTTCTCGACTTCCACACATTCTTCAACGCTCCCAGAAATTTCGCCCCCTCCCTCATCCTATGATTCACTTCCGCTTCCATGGTTCCATCCGCTGCCAAATCCACTCCCAGATATCTGAAATACTTCACTTCCTCCAGTTTTTCTCCATTGAAACTTACCTCACAGCTGACCTGTCCCTCAACCCTACTGTACCTAATAACCTTGTTCTTATTCACATTTACTCTCAGCTTTCTTCTTTCACACACTTTACCAAACTCAGTCACCAGCTTCTTCAGTTTCTCACACGAATCAGCCACCAGTGCTGTATCATCAGCGAACAACAGCTGACTCACTTCCCAAGCTCTTTCATCCACAACAGACTGCATACTTGCCCCTTTCCAAAACTCTTGCATTTACCTCCCTAAGAACCCCATCCATAAACAAAGCCTTGAAGAATGTGTGGAAGTCGAGAACATTATCTCGGAAAGCAAAAATGGGTATGTTTGAAGGAATAGTGGTTCCAACAATGTTGTATGGTTGCCAGGCGTGGGGTATGGATAGAGTTGTGCGCAGGAGGGTGGATGTGCTGGAAATGAGATGTTTGAGGACAATGTGTGGTGTGAGGTGGTTTGATCGAGTAAGTAATGTAAGGGTAAGAGAAATGTGTGGAAATAAAAAGAGCGTGGTTGAGAGAGCAGAAGAGGGTGTTTTGAAATGGTTTGGTCACATGGAGAGAACGAGTGAGGAAAGATTGACCAAGAGGATATATGTGTCGGAGGTGGAGGGAACGAGGAGAAGAGGGAGACCAAATTGGAGGTGGAAAGATGGAGTGAAAAAGATTTTGAGTGATCGGGGCCTGAACATGCAGGAGAGTGAAAGGTGGGCAAGGATTAGAGTGAACTGGATCGATGTGGTATACCGGGGCTGACGTGCTGTCAGTGGATTGAATCAGGGCATGTGAAGCGTCTGGCGTAAACCATGGAAAGTTGTGTGGGGCCTGGATGTGGAAAGGGAGCTGTGGTTTCGGGCATTATTGCATGACAGCTAGAGACTGAGTGTGAACGAATGGGGCCTTTGTTGTCTTTTCCTAGCGCTACCTCGCACACATGAGGGGGGAGGGGGATGGTATTCCATGTGTGGCGAGGTGGCGATGGGAATGAATAAAGGCAGACAGTGTGAATTGTGTGCATGGGAATATATGTATGTGTCTGTGTGTGTATATGTATATGTACATTGAGATGTATAGGTATGTATATTTGCGTGTGTGGACGTGTATGTATATACATGTGTATGGGGGTGGGTTGGGCCATTTCTTTCGTCTGTTTCCTTGCGCTACCTCGCAAACGCGGGAGACAGCGACAAAGCAAAAAATGTATATATATATATATATATATATATATATATATATATATATATATATATATATATATATATATATTAATATATATACACCTCAGCATTTTTTTGAAATATGTTCAAAAATGTTTGCTAGTGCTGGTGCTTGGTAATATTTTCTGCACCACACAATCACATAATTCTACCTTCATTCCTGGCCATAGTCATCTAGATCTTGATAAGTCTACGATGAATATTCAACTGTTCATGATCCGGAGTCTTCATTGCCCAGACTGGAATGACAAGCCGCAAAAATAACAGCCAGTGTCTTCGAACACACAGGCGAAAGAGATTATCTGAGGAGATTAAGTGACGGGATGGGATTAATCCGTGATCCCATCCACAGGATTACTTTAATCTAATGAGTGCTCAAACCTCATGATACGACCAGATGATTTCCTGGTGAAAGTTACGTGGCTCCCCACCATATATATATATATATATATATATATATATATTGCAGTGGAATTTATTAAAAAAGGGGGTGACTGTATTGTTGACTGGTTGGTAAGGTTATTTAATGTATGTATGACTCATGGTGAGGTGCCTGAGGATTGGCGGAATGCGTGCATAGTGCCATTGTACAAAGGCAAAGGGGATAAGAGTGAGTGCTCAAATTACAGAGGTATAAGTTTGTTGAGTATTCCTGGTAAATTATATGGGAGGGTATTGATTGAGAGGGTGAAGGCATGTACAGAGCATCAGATTGGGGAAGAGCAGTGTGGTTTCAGAAGTGGTAGAGGATGTGTAGATCATGTGTTTGCTTTGAAGAATGTATATGAGAAATACTTAGAAAAGCAAATGGATTTGTATCTAGCATTTATGGATCTGGAGAAGGCATATGATAGAGGTGATAGAGATGCTCTGTGGAAGGTATTAAGAATATATGGTGTGGGAGGCAAGTTGTTAGAAGCAGTGAAAAGTTTTTATCGAGGATGTAAGGCATGTGTACGTGTAGGAAAAGAGGAAAGTGATTGGTTCTCAGTGAATGTAGGTTTGCGGCAGGGGTGTGTGATGTCTCCATGGTTGTTTAATTTGTTTATGGATGGGGTTGTTAGGGAGGTAAATGCAAGAGTTTTGGAAAGAGGGGCAAGTATGAAGTCAGTTGGGGATGAGAGAGCTTGGGAAGTGAGTCAGTTGTTGTTCGCTGATGATACAGCGCTGGTGGCTGATTCATGTGAGAAACTGCAGAAG
This sequence comes from Panulirus ornatus, assembly GCF_036320965.1. NCBI lineage: Eukaryota > Metazoa > Arthropoda > Malacostraca > Decapoda > Palinuridae > Panulirus > Panulirus ornatus. Next base: position 8,066,481 of record NC_092255.1, on the reverse strand, counting down.
CTGGTGACTGAGTTTGGTAAAGTGTGTGGAAGAAGAAAGTTAAGAGTAAATGTGAATAAGAGCAAGGTTATTAGGTACAGTAGGGTTGAGGGTCAAGTCAATTGGGAGGTGAGTTTGAATGGAGAAAAACTGGAGGAAGTGAAGTGTTTTAGATATCTGGGAGTGGATCTGGCAGCGGATGGAACCATGGAAACGGAAGTGGATCATAGGGTGGGGGAGGGGGCGAAAATTCTGGGGGCCTTGAAGAATGTGTGGAAGTCGAGAACATTATCTCGGAAAGCCAAAATGGGTATGTTTGAAGGAATAGTGGTTCCAACAATGTTGTATGGTTGCGAGGCGTGGGCTATGGATAGAGTTGTGCGCAGGAGGATGGATGTGCTGGAAATGAGATGTTTGAGGACAATGTGTGGTGTGAGGTGGTTTGATCGAGTGAGTAACGTAAGGGTAAGAGAGATGTGTGGAAATAAAAAGAGCGTGGTTGAGAGAGCAGAAGAGGGTGTTTTGAAGTGGTTTGGGCACATGGAGAGAATGAGTGAGGAAAGATTGACCAAGAGGATATATGTGTCGGAGGTGGAGGGAACGAGGAGAAGAGGGAGACCAAATTGGAGGTGGAAAGATGGAGTGAAAAAGATTTTGTGTGATCGGGGCCTGAACATACAGGAGGGTGAAAGGAGGGCAAGGAATAGAGTGAATTGGAGCGATGTGGTATACCGGGGTTGACGTGCTGTCAGTGGATTGAATCAAGGCATGTGAAGCGTCTTGGGTAAACCATGGAAAGCTGTGTAGGTATGTATATTTGCGTGTGTGGACGTATTTATATACATGTGTATGGGGGGGGGGGTTGGGCCATTTCTTTCGTCTGTTTCCTTGCGCTACCTCGCAAACGCGGGAGACAGCGACAAAGTATAATAAAAAAAAAATAAATATATATATATATATATATATATATATAATATATATATATATATATATATATATATATATATTCCTATGAGTCCACGGGGAAAATGAAAGTGCACTTGGGAACTTTTCATGTTTCATTTTCCCCGTGGACTCATAGGAATATCTTGATCACGCGCAAAATTGTGATCCTTTCCAACATATATATATATATATATATATATATATATATATATATATATATATATATATATATATATATATATCCCTGGGGATAGGGGAGAAAGAATACTTTCCACGTATTCCCTGCGTGTCGTAGAAGGCGACTAAAAGGGGAGGGAGCGGGGGGCCGGAAATCCTCCCCTCTCGTTTTTTTTTTTTTTTCAAAAGAAGGAACAGAAAAGGGGGCCAGGCGAGGATATTCCCTCAAAGGCCCAGTCCTCTGTTCTTAACGCTACCTCGCTAACACGGGAAATGGCGAATAGTTTAAAAAATATATATATTTATATATATATATATATATATATATATATATATATATATATATATATATATATATATGAATACATATATGTTTCATTTATCTTTTTATTATACTATGTCGCTGTCTCCCGCGTTATCGAGGTAGCACTAGGAAAAGACAACAAAAGCCACATTCATTCACAATCAGTCTCTGGCTATCATGTATAATGCACCGAAACCACAGCTCCCTTTCCACATCCAGGCCCCACAGAACTTTCCCCAAACGCTTCACATGCTCTAGTTCAATCCATTGACAGCACGTCGACACCGGTATACCACATCGTTCCAATTCACTCTATTCCTTGCACGCCTTTCACCCTCCTGTATGTTCAAGCCCCGATCGCTCAAAATCTTTTTCTCTCCATCCTTCCACCTCCAATTTGGTCTCCCACTTCTCCTCGTTCCCTCCACCTCTGACACATATATCCTCTTTGTCAATCTTTCCTCACTCATTCTCTCCATGTGACCTAACCATTTCAAAACACCCTCTTCTGCTCTCTTAACCACAATCTTTATATTACCACACGTCTCTCTTACCCTTTCATTACTTACTCGATCAAACCACCTCACATCATATGTTGTCCTGAAACATCTCATTTCTAACACATCCACCCTCCTCCGCACAACCCTATCTATAGCTTACGCCTCGCAACCATATAACATTGTTGGAACCACTATTCCTTAATACATACCCATTTTTGCTTTACGAGACAATGTTCTCGTGCTACACACATTTTTCAGCGCTTCCAATACCTTTGCCCCTTCCACCACCTTGTGAATCACTTTCGCTTCCATGTTTCCATCCGCTGCCAAATCCACTCCCAGATATCTAAAACACTTCACTTTCTCCAGTTTTCTCCATTCAAACTTACCTACCACTTGAATTGTCCCTTAACCCTACTATACCTAATAACCTTGTTTTTATTCACATCTACTCTCAGATTTCTTCTTTCACACACTTTGCCAAACTCAGTCACCAGCGTCTGCAGTTTCTCACTCGAAACAGCCGCCAGCTCTGTATCATCAGTGAACAACAACTGACTCACTTGGCAAGCTCTCTCATCGACAACAGACTGCATACTTGCCCTTCTCTCCAAAACTCTTGCATTTATTTACCTAACAAGCCCATCCATAAACAAATTAAACAACCATGGAGACATCACACACCCCTGCCGCAAACCGACATTCACTAAGAACCAATCACTTTCCTCTCTTCCTACTCGTACACATGCATTACATCATCGATAAGATTTTTTCACTGTTTCTAGTAACTTGCCTCCCACACCATATATTCTTAATACCTTCCAGACAGCACCTCTATACACTCTATCATATGCCTTCTCCAGATCCATAAATGCTACATACAAATCCATTTGCTTTTCTAAGTATTTCTCACATACATTCTTCAAAGCAAACACCTGATCCACACATCCTCTACCACTTCTGAAACCACACTGCTCTTCCCCAATCTGATGCTCTGTACATGCCTTCACCCTCTCAATCAATACCCTCCCATATAATTTACCAGGAATACTCAACAAACTTATACATATATATATATATATATATATATATATATATATATATATATATATATATATATACCGTGGAATCAGCCATATGAAAGACGATGGTTATACCAGTTGCAAATTCGGTCGACGCATTTCATTGCACCTGCAATAGTCAGCAATTGATGACTCCCTCCGCTGCACCACCGTAAGGATAGGATGTGAGCTGATGATATTGTGTATGACACTATGAGCATCGCCCACTGTGATAACCAACGCCAGGATCATCGCCCACTGTGATAACCAACGCCAGGATCATCGCCCACTGTGATAACCAACGCCAGGATCATCACCCACTGTGATAACCAACGCCAGGATCATCACCCACTGTGATAACCAACGCCAGGATCATCACCCACTGTGATAACCAACGCCAGGATCATCACCCACTGTGATAACCAACGCCAGGATCATCACCCACTGTGATAACCATCTGGAACTACACATTTCGGAAGTGGCACTTACAGGCGCTGGCCGTAGACATCCAAATAGATACAATTTCCATAATTCCAGTATTTGATGAAACGCCGAAAAAAAATAGAAAATATAATTTATGTAAAAGAAAGAGCAAAAATCAACGTCTGTGAAGGCAACACAGCCATGGATCCTCCTCCATCACTCACAAGATCAGAGCTAATTAGGCTGACCGAACTTAAGTTGACCTTGACTCTCTCTCCTTCCCTCAAGCCCCCATTCACAATCGTGACCTCTCCCTTTGGGATTTGATCTGGTAGATTCTCATGTCTGTTCAGCCTGTTCCTATCAGCCACTTGGGCATACGCCGGTATATCAACATATAACTTCCTTTATGATTAGCAATGAATGCTTTAATCAATCCATATGTAGCATTTTATATAAATTGGGTACAGTGTATATGGTACTGTGTAATGTGTATCCTTGAAGATGTGTCACAGTATGTTAAACAGATAAGCAAAAGATCTCACTCGCTCACATACATTCTCCAGCTGTCAAACTCTCCATCCATAACCTGGCCCCCAAGGACCTTTCCATGGATTCCCTCTGCCTTTAAACATATCCTGGTTTAGTCCATTGACACCACTTTACTCCCTGTATACCGCATCGCTCCAATGTAATGTCATGCACGCTTAACACCCTCCTGCATGTTCAGGTTCTGATTGTTCCAAGCCTTTTTTTCTTTGAGTTCATCCTTCCATCTCGAACTCGGTCTCTCGCTTTCCCTTGACTCCTCCACTTCTGACAAATAAAACCTCTTGTCAAACTTTCCTCACTCGTTCACTTTGTATGTTCAAACCATTTTAGCACACCCTCCTCAAGCTATTTGATTTGTTTATGCATGTAGTGGTGAGGGAGGTGGACGGAAGAATCCTGGAGAATGGAGTAAGACTGCAGTTGTTGGGTATGGTGGAGCTTGGGAGGTGAATGAGTTGCTGACACCGAGCTGGTGGCAGACTGGTGTGAGAAACTGCAGAAGCTGCTCTCTGAGCCTGGGAGAGTAGATGTGAGTTAAAGATAAGGTTATTAGGTTTCGTAGAGGAGAGAAGTAGGTTACTCTGATTGGAGAGATTCTGGAGGAAGTGAAGGGTATGAGGTACCTGGAAGTGGACATGGTAGCGAATGGAACAACGGAGGTTGAAGGGATCCATAGGGTGGATGAGGGGGTTAGGGTTAAGTAGCGTGTGGAATGAGAGGTCATTGTCGGTGAGAGCAAAAACGGAAATGGTTGATGAAATATGAGTCCCGATGGTGTTGTATGGCTGGAAGGCTAGGGCTGTAGATAAGGAATTACGGAGGAATATGAAAGCGATAAAAATGAATATTTGTTGACAATATTTGGTGTGAGTAGGGTAAACCAGCTATGAAAGGAAAAGGCAAAAGAGTTGGTGCAGTGATGAGATGAGCGTGTTCGAGAAAGTCGAACAGGTTTTTAATGGAATGGATTTGACATATGGAGAGGATGAGTGAGGAGAGGTTGACAACGAGTGAATATATTTCGTAAGTGGAAGGAACAAGGACATGGGAGAGACCGAACTGGACATAATAGGATGGAATGAAATATGCTTTTGAGCGTTCGGGGCCTGAAGACGCAGGAGGGTGTAATGCGTGCATGGGATAGTAAACTGGAGCAATGTGATATACAGGAGGCGACGTGCTGACATTGGACAGTACCAGGTTATACGAAACAGCCTCGGAGTAACCATGGAAAGGTTAGTGGGGGCCTGGTTATGGATAGAAGGCTGGGATTTTGGTGCATTATTCATACCAGCTAGAGAACATATGTGAACGAATGAGGCCGTATCTTCGTTTGTTCCCGGCGCTACCTCGCTGACGTGGGGAAATTGCCAAGAAGAATGAAAAGAAAATAGCATATATTCACATACCATATACATTATTGTCATTATTCTCAGTGGCCAAATGTACCCTTCTCTATCCCCTGTAAAAACCGTTCCATGGAAAACAATGGTCTTAACCCACTGCCACTGTTGAAGGAAAAAAAATCCCTCCACCCTCAGCACGAGGCGCTAGAATGACCATGTCCGTGACCTTCTTGTCTCACATACAGTGTCTTAAGAAGTGCTACCTTTCGAACCTGAACCGTGGCTCTTGGTATGATGAACCAGTATATGTGATGAACATAATAACGCGAATGTTCCCTTACCTCGCACAGGCAACACGAGAACTCACGGACGGCACTCCTTCCCCAGGTTAAAGGTGTGTGTGTGTGTGTGTGTGTGTGTGTGTGTGTGTGTGTGTGTGTGTGGGTCGGTGCGTAGGTGTAGGTGTGGGTGTGTGGATGTAGATGGATGTAGGTGAGGGTGTGCGTGTGTGTGGATGGTTGTGGGTGTGTGTGTGTGTGTGTGTAGGTGTGGTGTAGGTTTATGGGTGTAGGAGTGTGTGTGTGTGTGTGTGTGTGTGTGGTTTACATGTGTGTGTAGGTATAGGTGTGTGTGTGTGTGTGTGTAGGTGTGTGGGTGTAGGTTTGTGGGTGTAGGTGTATGTGTGTGTGTGTGTGTGTGTGTGTGTGTGTGGGTAGGTGGATGAAGGTGTGTGTGTGTGTGTGTGTGTGTAAGTGTGTGTGTGGGTAGGTGGATGAAGGTGTGTGTGTGTGTGTGTGAGTGTGTGTGTGGGTGGGTGGGTGGGTGTGGGTGAACATTCATGTATCACGTTCCCCTTCAGAGCCTAACCTCCACAGGAGATCAGCGGTGGGGAACTGCGTTTCGTTCCCTGCCACTCGCAGTTCCCCCTTCTCTCCCTCCCTCCCTCTCTCCTCTTTAATACAGCAACAAGACTTTCATATCACATAAATCCTGTGTGTGTGAGAACACAGGAGGGCGGGGAGGTAGCCTCGTCAGTATAAATTTTTCCCATATATATATATATATATATATATATATATATATATATATATATATATATATATATATATATTCATGTGAGTCCACGGGGAAATGAAACACGATAAGTTCCCAAATGCACTTTCGTGTAAAAATCACATCGTCATCTCGAAAGTGCACTTGGGAGCTAATCGTGTTTCATATCCCAGTGGACTCGTAGGAATATACTTGATCACGCGCTGAATTGTGAGCCTTTCCAATATATATAGACATATATATATATATATATATATATATATATATATATATATATATATATATATATATATATATATATTTATATACATGGGAGGTGGGCAGATTAGAAAGGGTAGTGAGTGGTGGGATGAAGAAGTAAGATTATTAGTGAAAGAGAAGAGAGAGGCATTTGGACGATTTTTGCAGGGAAATAGTGCAAATTAGTGGGAGGTGTATAAATGAAAGATGGAGGAGGTCAAGGGAAAGGTGCAAGAGGTGAAAAAGAGAGCAAATGAGATCTAGGGTGAGAGTATCATTAAATTTTCGGGAGAATAAAACGATGTTTTGGAAGGAGGTTAATAAAGTGCGTGAGATAAGAGAACAAATGGTAAAATCGGTGAAGGGGGATAATGGGGAGGTAATAACAAGTAGTGGTGTTGTGACAATGAGATGGAGTGAGTAATTTCAAGGTTTGTTGAATGTGTTAGATGATAGAGTGGCAGATATAGGGTTTTTTTGGTCGAGGTGGTGTGCGAAGTGAGAGGGTCAGGGAGAATGGTTTGCTAAACAGAGAGGAGGAAGTGAAAGCTTTATAGAAGATGAAGGCCGGCAAGGCGGCGGGTTTAGATGGTATAGCAGTGGAATTTATTAAAAAAGGGGTGACTGTGTTGTTCATTGGTTGGTGAGGATATTCAGTGTATGTTTCGCTAATGGTGAAGTGCCTGAGGATTGGCGGAATGCATGCATAGTGCCATTGTACAAAGGCAAAAGGGATAAAATGAGTGTTCAAATTACAGAGGTATAAGTTTTTGAATATTCTTGGGAAATCATATGGGAGGGTATTGATTGAGAGGATGAAGACATGTACAGAGCATAAGACTGGGAAAGCCCCGTGTGGCTTCTGGAGTGATAGAGGATGTGTGGATCAGATGTTTCCTTTGAAGAATGTATGTGAGAATTTGGATTTGTATGGACCATTTATGGATCTAGAGAAGACATATGATAGAGTTGCTATAGATGCTCTGTGGAAGGAATTAAGAATATATGGTGTGGGAGGCAAGTTGCTGGAAGCAGTGAAAAGTTTTTATCGAGGATGTAAGGCATGTGTACGGGTAGGAAGAGCAGAAAGTGATTGGTTCTCAGTGAATGTCGGTTTGCGTGTGATGTCTCCCTGGCTGTTTAATTTGTTTATGGATGGGGTTGTTAGGGAGGTGAATGCAAGAGTTTTGGAAAGAGGGGCAAGTATGAAGTCTGTTGTGGATGAGAGAGCTTGGGAAGTGAGTCAGTTGTTGTTCGCTGATGATACGGCGCTGGTGGCTGATTCGGGTGAGAAACTGCAGAAGCTGGTGACTGAGTTTGGTAAAGTGTGTGAAAGAAGAAAGCTGAAAGTAAAAGTGAATAAGAGCAAGGATATTAGGTACAGTAGGGCTGAGGGTCAAGTCAACTGGGAGGTAAGTTTGAATGAAGAAAAACTGGAGGAAGTGAAGTGTTTCAGATATCAATAAGTGGATTTGGCAGCGGATGGAACCGTGCAAGCGGAAGTGAGTCACGGGGTGGGGAGGGGGCGAAAGTTCTGGGGGCCTTGAAAATGTGTGGAAGGCGAGAACATTATCTCGGAAAGCATAAATTGGTCTATTTGAAGGAATAGTGGTTCCTACAATGTTATATGGTTGCGAGGCGTTATACGGTTATGCGGAGGAGGGTGGATGTGTTGGAAATGAGATGTTTGAGGACAATATGTGGTGTGAGGTGGTTTGATCGAGTAAGTAATGAAAAGGTAAGAGAGATGTGTGGTAATAATATGAGTGTGGTTGAGAGAGCAGAAGAGGGTGTATTGAAATGGTTTGATGCCATCTCAGTTACTAACTCTAACTCCAGTTCCACGACAAATATCATTGAATATTCTATTATCAAGTACACAAAGAATTCTAACCTTAATATTAGTGAAGGTCTATACAAATCGGATAGCCTTATTGTTCATAAAATTTGTAAACAATTACCCTTCTTGTCCACGAAATAGGTTTATGATACGCTCTTTGTCTGTCTTGGACAATCACGTGTTTACCAAACGGCGCCCTAGCTATGTCTCTTCGTTGTATATCAGCTGACTCATATTCCTTTCTTCTATCTCCCATGATGATTTAATTATTACACGAGAGTGCACTTGGAAACTTATCGTGTTTCATTTTCCCTTGGGCTCATAGGAATATACTTGATCCCGTGCAAAATTGTGATCCTTTCCAATATATATATATATATATATATATATATATATATATATATATATAGTGATGGGTTATAGTGATGGGTGATTTGAATGCAAAGGTGAGTAATGTGGCAGTTGAGGGAATAATTGGTGTACATGGGGTGTTCAGTGTTGTAAATGGAAATGGTGAAGAGCTTGTAGATTTACGTGCTGAAAAAAGACTGGTAATTGGAAATATCTGGTTTAAAAAGAGAGATATACATAAGTGTGCGTATGTAAGTAGGAGAGATGGCCAAAACGCGTTATTGAATTAAGTGTTAATTGATAGGCGCGCGAAAGAGAGACTTTTGGATGTTAATGTGCTGACAGGTGCAACTCTAGGGATGTCTGATCATTATCTTGTGGAGGCGAAGGTGAAGATTTCTAGGGGTTTTCAGAAAAGAAGAGAGAATGTTGGGGTGAAGAGAGTGGTGAGAGTAAGTGAGCTTGGGAAGGAGACTTGTGTGAGAAAGTACCAGGAGAGACTGAGTACGGAATGGAAAAAGGTGACAACAAAGGAGGTAAGGGGAGTGGGGGAGGAATGGGATGTATTTAGGGAAGCAGTGATGGCTTGCGCAAAAGATGCTGGTGGCATGAGAAGCGTGGGAGGTGGGTTGATTAGAATGGATAGTGAGTGGTGGGATGAAGAAGTAAGATTATTAGTGAAAGAGAAGAGAGAGGCATTTGGACGATTTTTGCGGGGAAAAAATGCAAATGAGTGGGAGATGTACAAAAGAAAGAGGCTGGAGATCAAGAGAAAGGTGCAAGAGGTGAAAAAAAGGGCAAATGAGAGTTGGGGTGAGAGAATATCATTAAATTTTAGGGAGAATAAAAAGATGTTTTAGAAGGATGTAAATAAAGTGCGTAAGACAAGGGAGCAAATGGGAACTTCAGTGAAGGGGGCTAATGCGGACGTGATAACAAGTAGTGGTGATGTGAGGAGATGGAGTGAGTATTTTGAAGGTTTGTTGAATGTGTTTGATGATAGAGTGGCAGATATAGGGTGTTTTATTCGAGGTGGTGTGCAAAGTGAAAGGGTTGGGGAAAATGATTTGGTAAACAGAGAAAAGGTAGTGCAAGCTATGCGGAAGATGAAAGCCAGCAAGGCAGCAGGTTTGGATGGTATTGCAGTGGAATCTATTAAAAAAGGGGGTGACTGTATTGTTGACTGGTTGGTAAGGTTATCTAATGTATGTATGATTGATGGTGAAGTGAATGAGGATTGGCGGAATGCTTGCATAGTGCCATTGCACAAAGGCAAATGGGTTAAGAGTGAGTGCTCAAATTACAGGGGTATAAGTTTGTTGAGCATTCCTGGTAAATTATATGGGAGGGTATTGATTGAGAGGGTGAATGCATGTACAGAGCATCAGACTGGGGAAGAGCAGTGTGATTTCAGAAGTGGTAGAGGATGTGTGGGTCAGGTGTTTGCTTTGAAGAATGTATGTGAAGAATACTTAGAAAAGCAAATGGATTTGTATGTAGCATTTATGGATCTGGAGAAGGCATATGATAGAGTTGATAGAGATGCTCTGTGAAAGGTATTAAGAATATATGGTGTGGGAGGAAAGTTGTTAGAAGCAGCGAAAAGTTTTTATCGAGGATGTAAGGCATGTGTACGAGTAGGAAGAGAGGAAAGTGATTGGTTCTCAGTGAATGTAGGTTTGCGGCAGGGGTGTGTGATGTCTCCATGGTTGTTTAATTTGTTTATGGATGGGGTTGTTAGGGAGGTGAATGCAAGAGTTTTGGAAAGAGGGCCAAGTATGCAGTCTGTTGTGGATGAGAGAGCTTGTGAAGTGAGTCAGTTTTTGCACGCTGATGATACAACGCTGGTGGCTGACTCATGTGAGAAACTGCAGAAGCTGGTGACTGAGTTTGGTAAAGTGTGTGAAAGAAGAAAGTCCAGAGTAAATGTGAATAAGAGCAAGGTTATTAGGTATAGTAGGGATTAGGGTCAAATCAATTGGGAGGTAATTTTGAATGGAGACAAACTGGAGGAAGTGAAGTATTTTAGATATCTGGGAGTGGATCTGGCAGCGGATGGAACCATTGAAGCAGAAGTGAGTCACAGGGTGGGGGAGGGGGCGAAAATTCTGGGAGTCTTGAAGAATGTGTGGAAGTCGAGAACATTATCTCGGAAAGCAAAAATGGGTATGTTTGAAGGAATAGTGGTTCCAACAATGTTGTATTGTTGCGTGGCGTGGGCAATGGATAGAGTTGTGCGCAGGAGGGTGGATGTGCTGGAAATGAGATGTTTGAGGACAATATGTGGTGTGAGGTGGTTTGATCGAGTAAGTAATGTAAGGGTAAGAGAGATGTGTGGTAATAAAAAGAGCGTGGTTGAGAGAGCAGAAGAGGGTGTTTTGAAATGGTTTGGTCACATGTAGAGAATGAGTGAGGAAAGATTGACCGAGAGGATATATGTGTCAGAGGTGGAAGGAACGAGGAGAAGTGGGAGACCAAATTGAAGGTGGGAAGGTGGAGTGAAAAAGATTTTGAGTGATCGGGGCCTGAACCTGCAGGAGGGTGAAAGGCGTGCAAGGAATAGAGTGAATTGGAACGATGTGGTATACCGGGGTCGACGTGCTGTCAGTGGATTGAACCAGGGCATGTGAAGCGTCTGGGGAAAACCATGGAATGTTCTGTGGGGCCTGGATGTGGAAAGGGAGCTGTGGTTTCGGTGCATTATTACATCACAGCTAGAGACTGAGTGTGAACGAATGGGGCCTTTGTTGTCTTTTCCATGCGCTACCTCACACACATAAGGGGAGAGGGGGTTGTTATTCCATGTGTAGCGAGGTGGCGATGGGAATAAATAAAGGCAGACAGTATGAATTAAGTCCATGTGTATATATGTATATGTCTGTATGTATATATATATATGTATACATTGAGACGTATAGGTATGTATATTTGCGTTTGTGGACGTGTATGTATATACATGTGTATGTGGGTGGGATTGGGCCATTCTTTCGTCTGTTTCCTTGCGCTACCTCGCTAACGCGGGAGACAGTGACAAAGCAAAATAAATAAATATATATATATATATATATATATATATATATATATATATATATATATATATATATATATATATATATATATATATATATATTCTCATTATCATTATTATATTTGATTACCGTTTCCCGTGTCAGCGAGGTAGCTCCAGCAGGCAGACGAAAAATGGCCCATTCACTCATTTACACACACACACACACACACACACGCATAGACATATATATGAATATTTATACACACACACACATATATATATATATATATATATATATATATATATATATATATATATATATATATATATATATATATATTTTTTTTTTTTTTTTTTTTTTTTGCTTTGTCGCTGTCTCCCGCGTTTGCGAGGTAGCGCAAGGAAACAGACGAAAGAAATGGCCCAACCCACCCCCACACACATGTATATACATACGTCCACACACGCAAATATACATACCTACACAGCCTTCCATGGTTCACCCCAGACGCCCCACACGCCCCGATTCAATCCACCGACAGCACGTCAACCCCGGTATACCACATCGCTCCAATTCACTCTATTCCTTGCCCTCCTTTCACCCTCCTGCATGTTCAGGCCCCGATCACACAAAATCTTTTTCACTCCATCTTTCCACCTCCAATTTGGTCTCCCTCTTCTCCTCGTTCCCTCCACCTCTGACACATATATCGTCTTGGTCAATCTTTCCTCACTCATCCTCTCCATGTGACCAAACCACTTCAAAACACCCTCTTCTGCTCTCTCAACCACACTCTTTTTATTACCACACATCTCTCTTACCCTTTCATTGCTTATTCGATCAAACCACCTCACACCACATATTGTCCTCAAACATCTCATTTCAACACATTCACCCTTATCCGCACAACTCTATCCATAGCCCACGTCTCGCAACCATATAACATTGTTGGAACCAATATTCCTTCAAACATACCCCTTTTCGCTTTCCGAGATAATGTTCTCGACTTCCACACATTCTTCAACGCTCCCAGAATTTTCGCCCCCTCCCCCACCCTATGATTCACTTCCGCTTCCATGGTTCCATCCGCTGCCAGATCCACTCCCAGATATCTAAAACACTTCACTTCCTCCAGTTTGTCTCTGTTCAAACTTACCTCCCAATTGACTCTCCCTCAACCCTACTCTACCTAATAGCCTTCCTCTTATTCACATTTACTCTCAGCTTTCTTCTTTCACACACCAGCTTCTGCAGTTTCTCACATGAATCAGCCACCAGCGCTGTATCATCAGCGAACAACAACTGACTCACATCCCAAGCTTTCTCATCCACAACAGACTGCATACTTGCCCCTCTTTCCAAAACTCTTGCATTCACCTCCCTAACAACCCCGTCCATAAACAAATTAAACAACCATGGAGACATCACACACCCCTGCTCCAAACCTACATTCACTGAGAACCAATCACCTTCCTCTCTTCCTACACGTACACATGTCTTACATCCTCGATAAAAACTTTTCACTGCTTCTAACAACTTGCCTCCCACACCATATATTCTCAATACCTTCCACAGAGCATCTCTATCAACTCTATCATATGCCTTCTCCAGATCCACGAATACTACATACAAATCCATTTGTTTTTCTAAGTATTTCTCACATACATTCTTCAAAGCAAACACCTGATCCACACATCCTCTACCACTTCTGAAACCACATTGCTCTTCCCCAATCTAAAGCCCTGTACATGCCTTCACCCTCTCAATCAATGCCCTCCCATATAACTTCCCAGGAATACTCAACAAACTTATACCCCTGTAATTTGAGCACTCACTTTTATCCCTTTTGCCTTTGTACAATAGCACTATGCAAGCATTTCGCCAATCCTCAGGCACCTCACCATGAGTCATACATACATTAAATGACCTTACCAACCAGTCAACAATACAGTCACCCCCTTTTTTCATAAATTCCACTGCAATACCAAACAAACCTGCTGCCTTGCCGGCTTTCATCTTCCGCAAAGCTTTTACTACATAAATGCCCATACACGCACATATACTTACTGATACAGATACATATTAACATATGCACATATACATACATATGCATACACACACACAGACAAGTACTTATATACACATGTACATATTCATACTCGCTTGTTTTCATCCATTCCTAGCGCTACCCCGCCCCACAGGAATCAGCATTGCTACCCCCTGCATCATCGAGATAGCGCTAAGAGAGCAGACAAAAAAAGGTCGCATTCGTTCATACGATTTGCCAAATGGAGTGGTTGAGATCAATACAACAGACACGTTTAAGAACAAAAATAATGATCTTTTCGCCTGAAGTCCATGACTTTCATTGTTTTGTGCCTCCATTTCACAATAACAATTTGCAGGCTATTCTTTCTGGATCATGTGTTTGTCCTCTGAATTTTACCACAGTATTCAGTGAGTTTTCTGGTATCTTCCACCACCACAGCCTTGAAAGGGACTCAGCGTTCTGTTGGTGTCTGAACTCCTTTGTATCATTTCTTTGTATTTTCGTCACGCACCCTCGCCAGTAGCTCGCTCCAGCGGCTTCCACAACACCTTATGTACAACCCCCGGCAGGAGGACTTGAGATATTGGACGAGATCCTTCTTGCCAAAGCGACCAAGTTCTACTCGCAGCCGAAGGTCAAGGAGCTATATAGGAGGAGGCGCGAGTTCGATGTGGTGATCACCGCCGAGATCTTCAGCGAGGTTAGTCTGACTTCTGTATCAGTCGCGGGCGGGGCGGGGGGGGGGGGGGGGGGGGGGGGGGGGGGGGGTTTCATCACCAGTACACTAGCTGGAGAACGCCACTCATGGCATTCAATGTATTACGAGTATGTACGTTTACAGAAGCGCCTTCCCCCTGCCCACCATCGGTATGGATTGACTTCACTGTAAATGATAACTCGAATCTCACTGAGAGTCGTAGACGTTGGCTGGATTAGTTACAAATATTGTAATCGATCATTGACATTGCAGTTGAAATGCTGTCCATAAAGATTGCACGACACTTGTCACAACAAAGTCAACATCTGTATATCCCTACCTCGCCTCTTACCCTCCCATTTCGCTCGGCTCAACTCACATCCACAATCCTCGATGTGAAATGCTCATAAACCAACTGCATCCTCTCAATATCCTCATCCTGCGCAACCGGATAACCCAGATCCCCTATCCACCACCTTCAGCAGATGCTTTCAATACACGCTACCATTTGCAATCCAAGACTGCACACAAGGATGACCTGGAACACACAGCTCGAACTCTTCTCACATACACTCACACATTCTCATAACACTTCATCCGGCCCACCCAACTCATATTACAAAAAGGTAGACCAACGAAAGGAGAGCAGAATGGTTAGTATCTAAACAGTGCAAAAAATTCAAGGTTCAAAACTTTTCCTCGATAGATTCCCATCCTCGCTCGATGCCACATCGCTTCCCATCACTGTTACAAACCACCCCAGCGAGATGCACATACCACTAGAACAAAGAAGGAAATGGAAGCCAAACTTCTCCCCCACAAACTGCACACTTCATGAATTACAAAAAAGACAAAAAGATAACCCAACGGATGGGTTATGATCAAAGAGACCATGAAAAAAACTTAGTCTCTAAGCAACACCAGTACAATCTAATGCCTGATATACGAACAACAAACAGGTACTCTTTCCATCACAGAACCAATAGCAACCAACTCTGGCGAACGATGGATAATTTCTACACCTCCTACACTACCCTAGCGGGCGACAAGGATTATCCCCTACCCCAGTGAACACATCAACATACTCGTGCGTGTAACACAACTCAGAAAATAAACCACAAACCATCCACATGCGTAAGCGAGACAGGCATGAGGCACCTCAACCAAATCGACCCCCTAAAACAAATGGTGATCTACTCTTCCCTCCCACTTATATTCGAATACCATTAAAACTTTGATGGATTCGCCAGAAACTAGATCTGACCACATATCAAACATCCCCGAACTTATACTAATCTCGGGACTCTCAAACTTTCTCAACCACTCCCGGCTCTTCAACAAAATCTCACACATTTGGAAACTTGCCAGCATAGTACTCATCCTGAAGCCCTCTTAGCCAACCCTTCCCAACTACCACCTCGTATCACTTCTGTCATATAGATATCTAAGCGCCTCTAAAAGATAATGCGCCACAGAACCAAGCAATATGGCTCACTCTCACCCACAAATCACGGTTTCAGACTCAGCCCTCCACTGTCACACTGAGCATTAACCTCGCTCAACGCACCCAAGACGGCTTCGACTAACCTCAGTGCTCCCTCCCGCACGTTACTAGTGGCAATCGATACCAGCAAAGCATTTGACACTAACCCTCGACACATCCTTGATACCGTACTCTGACATAATGACAAAAAGTGGTTAGTCAGCTTCATGGCTGATGCTAAGCCAGAGTCTTACATAAAGAATTGAATTCCAGACCCAGTAGACACCACAACAGGGCGCCCCAAGGAGAGAGTCATTTAATCCCTTCCTATGTAACCTCCTCGTCACCTCTTGCAGATCAGAGTATGAAAGTTTTCACAGTTAATCTCACAATTGCGTCAGAACGCCACATCACAGTGTCCCTGCTTCACACGTCCTTATAGATTAATCCCTTGCGCAACAAACATGATGTTCGCAAATGACACACACACACACACACACACACACACACACACACACACACACACACACAGCAGTGACTCGACGACCACAAAAGCAACCTCCTCACAACCCCGTCTGAAACTCTAGCCAATCAGGCATTCACTCATTTAAAACTTCGCCCCACAGACATGTACGAGTTACACTTTCTCCTCTGCATGCTGGACACCACCCATCCCGATTCCTTTACAAATATCGATACACCACATCAGAAGACCCCGTCATGCCCACGATGCAACTCTCATACTTTGAAGGTACTGAGTACTTGCCTCTCATTTGTCCTGCGATCCCCACACGAAGACATGTAAACAACTTCACAACACGACCCATTGTCCCACCTAGTGGACGTGGCCAGCTTCCTGAGTGCTACGAGAGCCCCAGAGGAAGGTGACGGTGGGGCAAGAAAGTAAGTCTTTATCTTAGGTGTTAAATGACGTTTTACTTTGCGTGATGACTGAATGAATACATTTGGACTTTGATCTTTCAATTGATCTAGGCGTCCTGGCGGTGTCGAATGGAAGCCATTTACTCAAACGAAATAAACTTTTGAAATCTGATGGCCATGACGTAATTGTGGGGGGAAAAATAAGTTCTTCGGGTCATTAAGTGATAATGATGCAGTTAAGAAGCAGCGAGAGAAAACGACCTTCCCTATATAGGAATGAAGATCAAGACTGATGCTATGTTGATTCAGCATCGATGATGGTTCAGTGTTACGTACACAGCCAGCAACAGGACACAAGAGTTTGATAAGGATTCTCCGTCAAGCAAGACACACAAACACTTTTGTAGTTGAGAGAAGTATTCTTCCTCACTCCAAGTGGAATATTCTCTCTCTCTCTCTCTCTCACACAACATCCTTGGAGTAGAAGATCCGTCAAAAACGAGAGAGAGAGAGAGAGAGAGAGAGAGAGAGAGAGAGAGAGAGAGAGAGAGAGAGAGAGAGAGAGAGAGACTAATATTTGGCCTCTGATCTGGACGTCGCAACAAACACCACGCAAAAAGAAGGTGGGGACACCCGCCGGCCGCCGTCGCCAGCACCCTCACCCACCTAAACCCAAGCCTCACCACCTCCTTTGGCATCCTTTACATCCTAAACCACTCCAGGGGCTTAAAAGCTCCTCTCACGCCAACATGTCCACAAGAGGCCGGAGGGAGAGGGGGGGGGGGCCTTGCACCCTGGGAGAAAAAAAGACATGTCAAAACAGCTAAGGCGATAATCACTCTCCAACCCTCCTCTCTTCTTTTTTTTCTCTCTTTTTTGCGCAGGCGAGAGTGAGTATTTTCCTGAGGGACATCCACCCCAGATGGTGAACGGATGAAGAGCTACTGGAAGACATCCATTGAAATGGACAAAAAGAAGTGGTTCTCTTTAGATCCCTTGTAGAAGAAACTAAGGCAAGTAGTCTGCCCTGGAAATTGGTCTTTTCCAGCGTACGGCCATTTCGTAAAGGGTAAGAACTACTGGGGTAGACTCTCGCCTCTGAAAAGGTAATCAATTCCCTCGAAAGTAGTACGTCTTCTGCGCTTGGCCCATCTCATGGAAATGAGAAGAAGGTTTACGATGCTAGACAAACTCTTCGTTATCTAAACAGTATGTCTTTAAATCACAAAATATGCGTTTCAAGTAAGTCGATTTTCCAAGTGGTAACTCTCCCTCAGTGGTTGGAGGCCAAATGGTGACGACAAAAGACTGATATCTTCTCCCGTTTTTACTCCCATTGATTTCCAGTCTCTCATACCTGTCTCGCAATGCTGGAAGGCCATCACTGTGAACTGGGGAGCTTAACTCCTAATTCTTCAGTCTTGTATGACCATATGCATCCTGGAAGAGAATCCTGGAAGAGTAACACTCCTGAGCCGTGTTCAAAAAGACCTGACGCTTTCATCTCTGGAGTATAATTCTTTTCTGGAATCCAGTGAAGCCAACAATTTGCCCGGTGTGTCAGTCGTCAGCGTCAGGGAGGGAGGAGGAGGAGAAGGAGTAGCATTCCTCGTAGTGGCTGGAGTACTAAAAAAAAACTTGATTCCTTTTTCGTTTCATTCACTTAGGCAAAAGACCGCTTTTTGAAGCGATGGTGTTGAGAGGTGCAAGGGGGGACGCCCCCTCCAACCCCCCAACCCCACCCCTCGGGCAAGAGAGAGGAGACACCCTCCCCTTCTTCTCAGGTAGTAGTCTTAAGAGGCGGAAGGACACCTTCAAAACGGAGAGGCCTTTGTTGTCAAGTAACGAGACAGAATCGCTTCCCAGGCCCTGGTCAACGCAGAGGACGGTCAACACTAGGTAAGGGAGGCTGGCTGGAAAATCCATCACCAGAGGCTAAGTGGAGGAATTACTCCGTGCCAAAAGAACACTCTTACCCTCTGGGAACAGTATCATCTTCCAGGAGGCCAGGTAGGAGACACAGCTGATGCGGTAGAGGACTTCTGTAATACTACTAACAACAATACTCTTTTGAATACGTCATGCAGGGGACGAATGATACACGCTGGGGAAGATCGAGGTAGCTTCTGGTGAAATGTGGAACCATTCAGTCGTCGACACGGGAGCAAAACTTTCCTCTGTTTCTTCTTCTTCTTCTTCTTCTTCTTCTTCTTCTTCTTCTTCTTCTTCTCCATCATCTTGCTATCATCATTATTGTTGTTGTTATCATTATCATTATTATTATCATATCATTATTATCATTGTCACCATCATCATTATCATTATCATCATCATTATCATTATCATTATCATTATCATCATTATCATTATCATTATCATCATTATCATTATCATTATCATTATCATCATTATCATTATCATTATCATTATCATCATCATCATTATCATTATCATTATCATTATCATTATCATCATTATCATCATCATCATTATCATTATCATTTATGAACTACCGTGGTGTAGCGGTTAGCAGTCCTGACCATGACGCATTCACGGGCCCCGCCCAAGGTCGAGCACATAAGTTCGACTCCTGATTGCGGCAGTCTGTCCACAGTTAACCTAGCTGTTCATCCACCACTGGGGGAACTTATCATTACAACGAGTACCTGGCTCAGGCTAGGGTTCTGTGTGTGTGTGATGCTTTTTGGAAGAAACCGCTGTCTAGTGACAGTTATGAAGAAGTGCTGATGCCTGCCTTATGTCCTATAGTGACGAGGTCTCCACGTTTTCCAGATGGCATATCCCTTCGCTCAGGGTGTTCCTCTCATCCTGGTCTCCACCAGGGGCCTGGACTCTCGCGTGAGCGCCGTCCTGGGCAACGTGCACCACCCAGCCTACGTCCCCAACTTCCTCACCGACTACCCTTTCCCAATGAGTCTCCTCGATCGCCTGCGGAACCTCTTCTACCACCTCTACATCCCTTGGTACTGGGGGACGTGGAGCAGTGTGCGGAATGTACAGGAGGAGGTAAGAGTCCTTTCCCCGGTTCGAATCCCGGGCGCGGCTGCTCGCCCTTCCCTCGGGAATAGTCGATAAATGAGTACCTAGCTTAGGATGGTATGGTGGTTCTCATATACCCAGGTATCACACCACTTACACCGTATTGATCATGTATCAGGTATCAAGCCACTTACCCCATATTCATAATGTGTTCTTGTATACCCAGGTATCACGCCACTTACACCGTATTGATCATGTATCAGGTATCAAGCCACTTACCCCATATTCATAATGTGTTCTTGTATACCCAGGTATCACACCACTTACACCGTATTGATCATGTATCAGGTATCAAGCCACTTACCCCATATTCATAATGTGTTCTTGTATACCCAGGTATCACGCCACTTACACCGTATTGATCATGTATCAGGTATCAAGCCACTTACCCCATATTCATAATGTGTTCTTGTATACCCAGGTATCACGCCACTTACACCGTATTCATCATGTATCAGGTATCAAGCCACTTACCCCGTATTCATAATGTGTTCTTGTATACCCAGGTATCACGCCACTTACACTGCATTGACAGTGTGTTTCTATACACCCAAGTGTCACACCACTACACCCCGTCTTGATAATGCGTTCTTGTGTACCCAGGTGTCACGCCACTTACCCGACATCCCTCCGCTGTTGGACATCGAGAGGAACATAAGTCTGTATCTGGTCAATCAAAATACCGTGTCGGGCACTGGCGTTCCATACCTACCGTCTGAGGTGGATGTCGGGGGTTTGCACTGTGTCCCCGGCAGACCACTGCCAAAGGTCGGTCCACTATAACACACCATCTCAAGTTGCTTTTCCCCTCCCTGTACCTTTAATTAAACGTCTTCATCAGATGAACAGTTTTCATGTTCAACAGCATCTTTTCCTTCTCTGTACCTTTGATTAAACGTCTTAATCAGATGAACAGTTTTCATGTTCAACAGTATCTTTTCCTTCTCTGTACCTTTAATTAAACGTCTTACTCAGATGAACAGTTTTCATGTTCAACATTACACACCTCCGTGGTGTAGCAGAGAGAGGGGTTTCCCTGCCCGTCACATGTAAGGTATGTAAAGATTCCTATGAGCCAACGGGGAAAATGAAACACGATAAGTTCCCAAGTGCACTTTCGTGTAGTAATCACATCATCAGGGGAGACACAAGAGAGAAATAAAAGTCAGTTGATATACATCGAAGAGACGAAGCTAGAACGTCTCTTCGATGTATATCAACTGACTTTTATTTCTCTTGTGTCTCCCCTGATGATGTGATTATTACACGAAAGTGTACTTGGGAACTTATCGTGTTTCATTTTCCCCGTGGACTCATAGGAATATCTTGATTACGCGCAAAATTGTGATCCTTTCCAACATGTATGTAAAGATGTATACATTGGCCAGGCGGGAAAAACTTTGACAGATGTTATTGGCACCGTCACTCAGTAGGCAGGGATGACCACAATAATGCCATCGCTAAACACCACTAGGAAAATGACCTCAACAGCCCTGTCACACTGTACCCTACTGCTGGTAATGCTTCCCATATCGTCATTAAATCTGTCTTAATTGCTAATACTAAAAAATCCTCGCTTGGCCCCCTTCTCTGTTCCCTCTTTTGGAAAGAAAAAATGGAGAGAGAGAGAGAGAGAGAGAGAGAGAGAGAGAGAGAGAGAGAGAGAGAGAGAGAGAGAGAGAGAGAGAGAGAGAGAGAGAGCGTTATTGAAAACGGTCTTGTGTAGGGTAATCAGTTACCAGTACCCGTCTCAGCTAACATATTATATATATATATATATATATATATATATATATATATATATATATATATATATATATATATATATATATATATATATATATATATATACCCCATCCATAAACAAACAACCATGGAGACATCACACACCCCTGCCGCAAAGCTACATTCACTGAGAACCAATCACTTTCCTCTCATCCTACACGTACACATGCCTTACATCCTCGATAAAAACTTTTCACTGCTTCTAACAACTTGCCTCCCACACCATATATTCTTAATACCTTCCACAGAGCATCTCTATCAACTCTATCATATGCCTTCTCCAGATCCATAAATGCTACATACAAATCCATAGGGAGGTGAATGCAAGAGTTTTGGAAAGAGGGGCAAGTATGAAGCCTGTTGGGGATGAGAGAGCTTGGGAAGTGAGTCAGTTGTTGTTCGCTGATGATACAGCGCTGGTGGCTGATTCATGTGAGAAACTGCAGAAGCTGGTGACTGAGTTTGGTAAAGTGTGTGAAAGAAGAAAGTTAAGAGTAAATGTGAATAAGAGCAAGGTTATTAGGTACAGTAGGGTTGAGGGTCAAGTCAATTGGGAGGTAAGTTTGAATGGAGCAAAACTGGAGGAAGTGAAGTGTTTTAGATATCTGGGAGTGGATCTGGCAAAGGATGGAACCATGGAAGCGGAAGTGGATCATAGGGTGGGGGAGGGGGCGAAAATCCTGGGAGCCTTGAAGAATGTGTGGAAGTCGAGAACATTATCTCGGAAAGCAAAAATGGGTATGTTTGAAGGAATAGTGGTTCCAACAATGTTGTATGGTTGCGAGGCGTGGGCTATGGATAGAGTTGTGCGCAGAAGGATGGATGTGCTGGAAATGAGATGTTTGAGGACAATGTGTGGTGTGAGGTGGTTTGATCGATTAAGTAACGTAAGGGTAAGAGAGATGTGCGGAAATAAAAAGAGCGTGGTTGAGAGAGCAGAAGAGGGTGTTTTGAAATGGTTTGGGCACATGGAGAGAATGAGTGAGGAAAGATTGACCAAGAGGATATATGTGTCGGAGGTGGAGGGAACGAGGAGAAGTGGGAGACCAAATTGGAGGTGGAAAGATGGAGTGAAAAAGATTTTGTGTGATCGGGGCCTGAACATGCAGGAGGGTGAAAGGAGGGCAAGGAATAGAGTGAATTGGATCGATGTGGTATACCGGGGTTGACGTGCTGTCAGTGGATTGAATCAAGGCATGTGAAGCGTCTGGGGTAAACCATGGAAAGCTGTGTAGGCATGTATATTTGCGTGTGTGGACGTATGTATATACATGTGTATGGGGGTGGGTTGGGCCATTTCTTTCGTCTGTTTCCTTGCGCTACCTCGCAAACGCGGGAGACAGCGACAAAGCAAAAAAAAAAAAAAGAAATATATATATATATATATATATATATATATATATATATATATATATATATATATATATATATATGTATATATATATATATATATATATATATATATATATATATATATATATATATATATATATATGTATATATATATATATATATATATATATATATATATATATATATATATATAAAGAGAATGTTCATAAAGATACGCCTCCTTGTACCTGGAAGTTATCAACACAAGCTATTTGATAGATATCTCGCATCACACTCAGAACACAAGCCGTGTACCACACCATTTAACATCGGCGGAAGAATAACTCGTGTTCTTAACATTCTTCCGTAAGCGCAACACCCACAGAATCACCTCCATTGCTTCCCTTCCACAGACTTTGGATTCCTGGCTTAAGCCCGCTGGCGCATCGGGCGTCATCTACTTCAGCCTGGGCACTGTGGCTCGGGGCATCAACATGCCCACCAAACACCGGGATCTGATGGTGAAGGCCTTCGCTGCACTCCCACAGTACCGCTTCATCTGGAAATTTGAGTCTACACTCGTGGGCGTGTCCGATAACGTCCTAGTCGACAAATACTTGCCACAGCAGGATATTCTAGGTGAGGGAAGATCCAACGTCCTTAAGACAAATACTTGCCACAGCAGGATATTCTAGGTAAGTGAAGATCCAACGTCCTTGTCGACAAATAATTGCCACAGCAGGATATTCTAGGTGAGGGAAGATCCAACGTCCTTGTCGACAATACTTGCCACAGCAGGATATTCTAGGCGAGGGAAGATCCAACGTCCTTGTCGACAATACTTGCCACAGCAGGATATTCTAGGCGAGGGAAGATCCCTAGATATTCACCAAACTAGAAGGAAAAAAAAAACGGATGGTATTTATTGTTTGAGTCTTTAACGTCCCTGCCGACAAATACTTACCACAGCAGGATATTCTAGGTGAATGAAGATCCTAAATATTCACCAAACTAGAAGAAAAAAAACCGGATGATATTCATTGTTTGATTCTTTTTTTGAGAGAGAGGCAGTTGTTAAAAGACGACTGGTTGGTGTCCCGTGGTAGCTATGATGAACTGAATAGAACCACCGTCTCATCTTAGGGTAGGACATGTAATATTCACCCTCGTTTCTCGCCCTTTCCCGAAGAGGGGCACATCTACCCCAGCTTTTTGATGGCGTACACAAATCTGGTCTTAGGAGGACACACATATGCCAGATATGCTGTTGATATTTTCTCTCCTTCTTTCCTATAGGAGTCACCTCGGGTCCACCTCGCTCAGGGATTTTGGGTGGAACTTTTTTCTCTCGTGTCCCTCGACGTCTTCAAAGCATGGGACAGAGTGTGGCATACGTCATGGCTTCCCTAAGACTCCCTTCCCTTGGTGTCACAGCTTCTTTCTGTTCTCTAACGCCTAGTCTTCTCGGGCTGCCGTTACAACGCGGTAGTTATATCGATGGAGTGACTGCCCACTCCAGCCCACTCCAATCCCATCAACTCAATACATGATCTCCTTTACTTGGCTTCTAACCCTGTTCTCTTGTACTGATGATTCCACTTTATATACTCCAGTTCATCTTTCCTTCTTCTTCCCTTCAGTACTCGTTCTCTTTCTCGTACTGAACGTCCATACTCTCTCCATTTGGACCTGTGCAATAACTTGGATTGAGGAAGTTGTAACCTTGTTAATTTTCATAGTGTATAAAAGCATATTTCACTCTATGTTTCTATCTGAAAATGGTTCCATCTATTCACTATAGATACCACGACAATTCAACCCGTGTCATAAGACAGATGTGTCGGGCAAAACCCTATCCTTCGCTCTACCCTGGAAACCCCAGGTAATTAGCCTCACAAAGCCTGCTTCCAGAAACTGGTGGTGGTGTGAGGATGCCAGAATCATCATTTTTTTAAGGAGGAACTGCTTCAAATCAACCTTGGTTTTACTCATCCATGTAGTGACTACTACTCACACATCTATGGCAGGTCAACCTCCAACCTGTCTATGAACCAGAGTGGAATCAAAATCAAAATCAAAAACAAAATGCTTTCTCATTGATTCCCCTGGCGCCACCTCTCTTCACCCTTCCTTTCCCTGTACGCTGCGATGTTGCTGCTCTCCCTGTCTTCTACAGGTATGATCTTAGCCGCTGTGCTCATGGGCAGGGGACTGTACCTGAGGTACGCGTTTTGGCCTTTGCTTCCACCACTTTCCGTGTGGAGATCAGCCACTCGGGGATGGCCTGTTATAATGCCTCTTGCTCCTTCCGTCTTCATATGACAGTGAGAGTCGAGTCTACCAAAAAAACTCTCTCTCTCTCTCTCTCTCTCTCTCTCTCTCTCTCTCTCTCTCTCCATCCATCTAACTATCTATCTCCCTTACTGAACAGGATTACCCTCTCAGTTTACACTACATATGTGGCCTTTTTTTGTCATGCCTTCTTCGCGCTGGTTGCATAACATCTGAGGAGTGAGGGATGTTACTCACACCCATAAACAATATCCCGATGTTCCCAACATCTCGAACAGTGCACCGTCACCACGACTCTGGGACACACACACACACACACACACACACACACACACACATATATATATATATATATATATATATATATATATATATATATATATATAGGGGAGAAAGAATACTTCCCACGTCTTCCCTGCGTGTCGTAGAAGGCGACTAAAAGGGGAGGGAGCGGGGGGCTGGAAATCCTCCCCTCTTGTTTTTTTTTTTTAATTTTCCAAAAGAAGGAACAGAGAGGGGGGCCAGGTGAGGATATTCCCCCAGAGGCCCAGTCCTCTGTTCTTAACGCTACCTTGCTAACGCGGGAAATGGCGAATAGTTTGAAAGAAAGAAAGAATAAATATAAACTAACCGGAACAAAAGAGACTTTGTTAAGGCTAAGCTAAGGGTCTGGGCTGAGTGAATGAGCTCCTTGTATACAAGAAGCGTATGACAACCTGTCTGTGAGGCAACAACGACGCACAGCTTTGCTTTATTTAATCAAAGGTCAACTCGGGGTGATTGACGGGGCTGCCAGACCCCCACGGGACTGAGGTAGGTACATTTGCAAATGTGAAAAAAAAAAAATGAAAATCCAAATGAAAAAAAAATAAACTTCCTTAAAAATGTACTACAATGTAGCTCCTTTATGTATATATATATATATATATATATATATATATATATATATATATATATATATATATATATATATATAGTGTACGTTACTGTTAATAGACGTAGTTCATCTACTTCAACCACCATATATACCTCATTTGGGTCGTATATACTCTGGATCTAACCAGGAGTCATCTGGACGAACAGTGCGCATGGTCGAGATGGTTTATGTTATTGATCCCACGTCGTCAGTACATGGTATTAGATCCTCACGTGTTCGTGTTTCTCCCACGTCGTCAGTACATGGTATTAGATCCTCACGTGTTCTTGTTTCTCCCACGTCGTCAGTACATGGTATTAAATCCTCACGTGTTCTTGTTTCTCCCACGTCGTCAGTACATGGTATTAAATCCTCACGTGTTCTTGTTTCTCCCACGTCGTCAGTACATGGTATTAGATCCTCACGTGTTCGTGTTTCTCCAGCCGATTCGAGAGTGAAGCTCTTTATCACTCATAGGGGCTGCCTGAGCAAGCAGGAGGCCATCTACCACGCCACACCACTTCTCGTTCTCCCGGTCTTCGG
Organism: Panulirus ornatus; assembly: GCF_036320965.1. Taxonomy (NCBI): domain Eukaryota; kingdom Metazoa; phylum Arthropoda; class Malacostraca; order Decapoda; family Palinuridae; genus Panulirus; species Panulirus ornatus. The sequence continues at coordinate 8,039,659 of NC_092255.1, read as the reverse complement.
CGACCAGCCCAGGAACGCCATGGAGGTAGTCAAGCGAGGGTTAGGCCTCTCTCTACGCTGGGACGAGGTGACGGTCGATCTCCTTGTGAACTCAATCCAAGAGCTTATCAACAACCCGAGGTGAGTGCGAGTGCATAGGATCACACTTGCGGAGACGGATAACGGATGCTCTATTGGTCTATAACCTAGTAATCTGTCAACTGATTATGACATCTATTGTGTAAGGAACAACTGAAGTGATTTAGTTATACGCGTCTCGAGAGGACCCACCAGTGGTCTGTTGGTAGTTGAGTTCCTTCGTCTGTGTCTAATGCCTCCGTTTATAACTGTGGGATTCTCACCTTCAGGTACGCCCGTAACGTGAGGAAGGCCTTGGAACTTGCGCGAGACCAACTTCAGTCGCCCTTGGAACGCGCCGTCTTCTGGACGGAGTACGTCGTCCGCCATGGAGGGGCGCCTCAGCTGAAGTCCCCAGCCGCCCAACTCTCCTGGGTGGAGTTCCTCATGCTGGATGTCTTGGCTTTCGCGCTCCTACTTGCCCTCATCCTGTGCCTCGCCCTGCGGAGGTCAATGCGAGCTGCCGTAGCCATGCTGAAGAGAGTAGAGTGGAAGACAAAGACTGATTGAGCGACCTCGGGATGTTGCTCTTATTAATCGTCGTTGAAATGGACGCATCAGCTAGACTGACATTGTTAGAGCTTAGCTTTATTGACTTCGTTAAAGCTTAGCTTTATTGACTTCGTTAGAGCTTAGCTTTATTGACTTCGTTAGAGCTTAGCTTTATTGACTTCATTAGAGCTTAGCTTTATTGACTTCGTTAGAGCTTAGCTTTATTGACTTCGTTAGAGCTTAGCTTTATTGACTTCGTTAGAGCTTAGCTTTATTGACTTCGTTAGAGCTTAGCTTTATTGACTTCGTTAGAGCTTTACTTTATTGACTTCGTTAGAGCTTTACTTTATTGACTTCGTTAGAGCTTAACTTTATTGACATCGTGAGAGCTTAACTTTATTGTTATCGTGAGAGTTTAACTTTATTGCCATCGTCAGAGCTTAACTTTACTGACTTCGTTAGAGCTTAACTTTATTGGCATCGTTAGGGCTTGACATCGTTAGGGCTTCGTTTTATTGATATCGTTAGAGCTTTGACATCGTTGGAGCTTGATTTTATTGATATGAGCTTAACTTTACTGACATCGTGACAGCCTCTCTTTACTGAGTCTAGATTGGATTACCTCATCAGTGAGTACAACCCACACAAGAACTGTTGGCTGATTCAATAAAGATTCAAACACTCAGATTGTGTTTTCCATTTTGACATGTGTCGAAATCGCATGGGTTCGAATCCCGGGGCGTGGGAGTCTGCCTACACACCCTTGGTATTCATCCTTTCCCCGTTAATGAACGGTACCTGGCTTAGGTTAGCGTGTGTGTGTGTGTGTGTGTGTGTGTGTTCATATACTTACATGGTTAAGAGAAGACAAAGCATATATATAAGGTTAAGAGACGGGGTCAACACGAGTGTAAAATTCTCTCAATAACTCACAGTAACTCAGGGCATTACGTATATAATGCAGTCCTGATGATATGGATGAAGAGCTGGAGAACACATAAAGTATTGGATCCAAGCTAAAGATTATAATCCTACATATATTGATAATACTCTTAATTCTGGCAGAGGGATCATTTTATAATGCTAACCCCAAACCTCCTTATGTTGCCAAGAATCTTATAGTTTTGTCTGATAAATTTCCTTTAGACCCTCTCTCTCCAGTTTCCTAATTCCCAATATAGATGTAAAACACAACAGCCCCCTCGGAACTGTTCGTGTCATCATTTCATCTCGTGGTTATCAGCATATGTGAAGCGTTTATACGACCAGGAGAGACGCAAGATGGGGAGGGCAGTGAGCGGTTGCTGTGTTGAGTGTGGTGTGGAGGCATCGTCTGTGTCAGGACGCCTTAGGCTATGCCCTGTGGTAGCTGGACCACTGATCCACACAACCATCAGGACTTCCTTCACGTTAGGGAATGATGGCGTGGTGTTAACTAGTCTTCTTCATCACCAACTGATCAATAATCACAAATTTACTAAGAATAATCTGATTGGCCCCCGAGAGTGTGTACTCTACACAGGAATTAAGAGGATCATAAAGAGGTAACGATCGTTAAGCGGGTGTTTATATGAGTAGTGTCTTGCTCTTTCACTCTATGATAAGGAAATTGTTCTCATAGATGTTTGTTATGTACATAAACGTAAGGGTAGCAGTAGTTATGAGGAATTTAATCTTCCATCATAAGAATATTATGGAATATTTGTTGGCCAAAATCCTGTTGCTTGTCGAATTACGATTGATCACAATCCCCCAACTGGTTAACATCCGTTTTCATTTACTCTGAGCATTGAAGATGTATTTTGATTAACGCCATATCTCCTACGACAGGCGATGCTAAATCTTGCAAAATCGACTTTATTTCAAACGTTTGTGATGTACAGGTGACTTAAGCCATTGTTGACACTGAGAGTAGTTCCTCGCCTGGCCGACAGAGGGAACCACAAGCAGTGGTGACGGCAGAGACGCGTAAGTGACCATGTCTGTACGACCTTCCTCGCGCGAGCTCCGGTGTACTTCATCGTCGTATATCCCCGTCATCTTGCGACCATGAACTTAATATCTACCACCACTGGAAAGTTGTTTCAACATCGCAAGAGGCAACGTAGCCAGCGCGGCGCCCAGTGTAATGGTTGAAGCGATAAAAGCCGAATGGAAATGGAGAAAACACGGACCAGCCCAACACTGAGCGCCGGCCTCCCTCGCCTCAGACCCACGGCGCGTCGGGTACCATCTTCAAGAGCGGCCGATATGAGGCTATGGCGACGCATGCAGCTACACCAAACCACGCCATTTCACAAGGTAAGATAATATCACAAGATATTTATTACTGTGGTACGTTACGTTCGTAATGGGTTTTCGGTACAGTCTCGATACAGATTTTGTATCCGGGACTTGTTCTGGGTACAGTCTCGAACCAGGTTTTGTATCTAGGCCTTGCTGTAGCCAGCGGGGATGATGCAGTGAGTTCGTGTATACATTCTGCTGGTGTCTATAAAGAACTTGTTGTCCTTAGTGTTGCATTATCTTATAATTTATGGTTTTCGTCGCATTAACGCTGGTCGAACGAGCGTAACTCATTTACTGCTTATTACGGATTAGTTATTCGTTAAGATTTTATGCGCAGTGCATAAACCAAATAACACTGGACGATAAATCGGTTGTGTAAGTAGTGGTAATACTATTAGCAAAATCCCTCGCTTTATGTAAATATGACACATATAGAGAACATAACATGAGTAAACATAGTGTGTGTGTGGGAGATGTGGGGAGGCAGTATGTGGGTATGCGTGTGCTAATGGAGGAGGGTACTATGTGTGTGAAGATCGCTGGCTGGACGATATTATGTATTTCAGGGATGACAATACCTGATGTAACCACTGTATATTAAGAGGAACTGAATGATACGCTAAGCTTTGCTTTGACTATACGTTGATGGTGACAAACACTTTATAAAGCATTACGTTACATGTCTTAGTAGTTCACCTTACAACAGTCCATACCTTGTCCAACGCCCTTGCGCATCAGTGACGCTCTGCAGGCACCTGGGTGGGTGGGGGTCTACCAGGCTACTGCAAACCTGTGGACAAGGTCGAATCTTATTTCAGTTTGCCTTGTTCTCCACTGCCTTTATGAGTCTTCTCCACAACCTCCCAATCCTGCACCATTTACCTCCAAAATGTTTGCGATTGGGTTGCAGTCACACGGTATATAGAGGGCAAGTCATTGTGGTGGTCTGCGGGATGGCGAGAGGACCTAGTCTTCCACGACCAGGCTGGGGTGGACGGGAGATCGGTCCTGCACAGACCAGACTGGCATTGTGGCTTTGGGAAAGGCGCCCACGGCTGGCAGGAAATAGGTCTTCAAAATATCAATATATTTCTGGCCGTTCAAATTTCATTGGTTTGTTAAGACTGGCCAGGTCCACCGTGCCACATCCAGCCACTTGTGTGCCCACTCCTGGCTCGTCCGTGGATGTGGTTTGCTCCACACCTGGCGTCCGTGGTGCGTCAACATGGACGACCCTCGTCGGACGCAGACGTAAAGGTTCTTGTCGTCATACGCCAGAGCGTTAATGCTCTACGTCAGCGTAGTGGTGAGCAAACCGAATATCTGTCTTGTATTATTCTTTTGACTGTGTTTGTTTTTCTGTCGCCGTTGGCACTCGACATTTTAAGCCAGCCTCCTTCAGCTGCCGCCTTGTACAGACCCCAAGACAAGGCCTTCGTGTCAACAACAACGTCGTTATCAGCGGGTTTTGGGTTACAGGTTCTACCAGTCGTGTATCATCATGAGGAGAGGTGAACCTTGGTCGTCCTGGTCTGGATCTGGTCTGGTCGCGACCCTCCTCCTCATTCCCTCTCAGCCAGGCTCTCCCAGTCTGTCTTGTAATAGCCATAAGGCGGCTTATTGCACTAACACATTGTCCCGCCTCGTAGTGGACACCTACCATCTTCCTTCCAGTTATCACCTGACGTCTGTTGGCTGAGGGTTTGGGGGGCCCAAGGCGACATCCTCTTCCCTTCCTCTCATTTTCTGTAATACGAAGCGACTCTCCTTAGCTGAAGTATACACACTTAAAACTTTTCACTTTGGTTTATATGATTTTTACAGGAGACTAGTGGCGCTGTCCCCTTCACAAGGGCGTGACTCGGGTCAACAGAGTAAAACAAGTGTCTGGGTGTAATAGGTCATCTCCAGCCCACATCAACAACACCTGTACGTTCGACAGGTGTCTATAATCCACCTGCATCAATAACACCTGCAAAGTTTCCATAACGCAATATGAGGTAATATGAAAAATACCGAACAGAAAATTGTTGCTTTGCATGTCGGTAAATTGAATGTTTTGATGTCAGCAGGAAGAACAGATTAGAATGAAAGCGTAATCATATGTAGACATGCAATTGTAATATCAATATTTGGACGTAAGACAAGTGATTGAAATTTGTGGCAGTGAGTTTTGTGAACTTGATTTCCTGGTTATGTAGCTTCCCATTATAGATGTAAAGGACAAAGGAGGGTCTTGGGTAGTTAGTAGTGATGGTAGTGAGGGAGGGTGTGTGGTGTGGTGGTCATTGTGAGGAAGGGTGTGTGGTGTGTTATTCGTTGTGGAAGGTCTTTGGTGAGGTGTTGGTAGTGAGGGATGGTGTGTAGTGTGTTGGTGGTAGACGGAGGGTGTGTGGCATGGTGGCCGCAGTAACAGAAGGTATGTCGTGTGGAACTCGTAGTGAGGGATGGCATGTAGAGGGGTAATCGTAGTGAGGGAGGGTATATGGTATTGTGGTCGTAATGTGGGAGGGTGGTGCTGTGGTGGTTGTAGTGACTGAGGGTGGTGGTGTGGTGATCGTAGTGAGGGAGGATGGTGGTGTGGTGATCGTAGTGAGGGAGGATGGTGGTGGTGGTGTCGTCGTTGTGAGGAAGGGTATGTGGGTGGTGGTCGTAGTGACTGAGGGTGTGGTGTGGTGTTCGTTGTGTGTAAGGGTCTGTGGTGTGGTAGTGGTAGTGAGAGATGTTTAGTAGCGTGCTGGTGGTAGTAAGGGAGGGTGTGTGGTATGGTGGTCGTAGTAATGGAAGCTATGTGGTACAGTGGTCGTAGTGAGGGAGGGTATGTGCTGTGGTGTTTCTACTGAGAGAGGGTATACGGTGTAGTGATCGTAGTGTGGGTGGGTGGTGATTGTAGTTAGGGATGGTGGTGGTGTGGTTGTCGTAATAAGGAAGGATGTATGGTGTAGTGGTCGCTATAAGGGAGGGTGTTGTGTAGTGATGGAAATGATGGCAGGGATGTGGTGTGGTGGTCGCAGTGAGGGAGGGGGTGCGGTGTGGTGGTCGAGGTGAGGGAGGTTTCTGGTGTGGTGGTTATAGTGAGGGAGGGTCGTGATGCTACTGAGGGAGGGTGTGTCGTGTGGTGATTGAAGTAAAGGTGTGGTGGTGGTAAAGGGAGCTTGGGAAGTCTACCTAGCTACTGCAAACCTGTGAACTTCGTCGACTGCCCTTTCAGTTTGCCATGTTCTCCACTGCCTTTGCGACTCTTCTCCTCCACCTCCCAATCCTGCATTGTTTACCTCTGAAATGTTTGCAATTGTTGCAGTCACAAGATATATAGAAGGCAAGTCACTGTGGTGGTCTGCGGGATGGCGAGAGGACCTAGTCTCCCACGACCAGGCTGGGGTGGACGGGAGATCGGTCCTGCACAGACCAGACTGGCATTGTGGCTTCGGGAAAGGCGCCCACGGCTGGCAGGAAAGAGGTCTTCAAAATATCAATATATTTCTGGCCGTTCAAATTCCACTCGTTTGTTACGACTGGCCAGGTCCACCGTGCCACATCCAGCCACTTGTGTGCCCACTCCTGGCTCGTCCGTGGATGTGGTTTGCTCCACACTTGGCGTCCGTGATGCGTCAACATGGACGACCCTCGTCGGACGCAGACGTAAAGGTTTTTCTCGTCATACGCCAGAGCGTTAATACTCTGCGTCTGCGTCAACGTAGTGGTGAGCAAACCGAATATGTCTTGTATTTTTCTTTTGACTGTTTTTCTGTCGCCGTTGGCACTCAACAATTCAAGCCAGCCTCCTTCAACTGCCGCCTTGTACAGACCCCAAGACAAGGCCTTCGTGTCAACAACAACGTCGTTATCAGCGGGTTTTGGGTTACAGGTTCTACCAGTCGTGTATCATCATGAGGAGAGGTGAACCTTGGTCGCCCTGGTCTGGATCTGGTCTGGTCGCGACCCTCCTCCTCATTCCCTCTGAGCCAGGCTCTCCCAGTCTGTCTTGTAATAGCCATAAGGCGGCTTATTGCACTAACACATTGTCCCGCCTCGTAGTGGACACCTACCATCTTCCTTCCAGTTATCACCTGACGTCTGTTGGCTGAGGGTTTGGGGGGCCCAAGGCGACGTCCTCTTCCCTTCCTCCCATTTTCTGTTATACGAAGCGACTCTCATTAACTGAAGTATACACACTTAAAACTTTTCACTTTGGTTTATATGATTTTTATAGGAGACTAGGAGCGCTGTCACCTACACAAGGGCGTGACTCGGGTCAACAGAGTAAAACAAGTGTCTGGGTGTAAGAGGTCATCTCCAACCCACTTCAACACCTGCACGTTGGACAGGTGTCTGTAATCCACCTGCATCAATAACACCTGCAAAGTTACCATAACGCAATATGAGGTATTATGAAACACATCGAACAGAAAATTGCTGCTTTGCATGTCGGTAAATTGAATGTTTTGATGTCAGCGGGAAGAACAGATTATAATGAAAGCTTAATCATATATACACATGTAATTCTAATATCAATATTTGGAAGTAAGACAGGTGATTGAAATTTGTATGTGAGATCCCTGAACTTGATTACCTGTTTATACAGCTTCCCATCATAGACGTAAAGGACAGAGGAGAGTCTTGGGTAGTTAGGGGTGGTGGTAGTGAGGGAGGTTGTGTGGTGTGGTGGTCGTAGTAAGAGAAGGTGTTTGGTGTGGTGGTCGTAGTGTGGGAGGGTGTATGGTGTGGTGGTTGTGGTGAGACAGGGTGTGTGGTTTAGTGGTCGTAGTGTAGGAGGGTGTATGGTGTGATGGAGATAGAGGTAGGGTGTGTGGTGGTCGTAGTGTGGGAGGGTGTGTTATGGTGGTCGTAGTGAGAGAGGGAGATGGTCGTAGTGTGGGAGGGTGTGTGGTGTGGTGGTCGTAGTTAGGGAGGGTGTGGTGTGGTGGTCGTAAGTGAGGGTGTGTGATGTTGATCGTAGTGAGGGAGGGTGTGTGGTATGGTGGCCGTAGTGAGAGATGGTGTTGGTTTTGCTGGTCTTAGCAGGAAGGGTATGTGATATAGTCGTAGTAAGGGATTGTGGTAGTGTGGTGGTCGTAGTATGTGATGGTGGTGATGTGGTAGTTGTAGTGAGGGAAAATATATGCTGTAGTGGTCGTAGTGTGGGAGGGTATATGTGTTGGTCGTAGAGAGAGGGTGGGTATATGCTGTAATAGTCGTAGTTTGGGAGGGTATATGGTGCGGCGGTCGTAGTTTGGGGTGGTGAGTGGTGTGGCGGTCGCAGTATGGGAAGGTGTATGGTGAGATGGTCGAAGTGAGGGAGGGTGGTAGTGTTCTGGTCGAAGTGAGGGAGGGTGGTAGTGTTCTGGTCGAAGTGAGGGAGGGTGGTAGTGTTCTGGTCGAAGTGAGGGAGGTTGGTGGTGTGGTGGTCGTAGTGAGGATGTGGCGTGGTGGTCTTAGAAAATGTGTATGGTGAGGTGGTCGGAGTGAGGGAGGGCGGTTGTGTGGTAGTCATAGTGAGGGACTGTGTGGCGTGGTGGTCTAAGGGAGGGTGTGTGCTGTGGTGGTCGAATTGAGGGAGGGTGTGTGGTGTTGGAAGTGAGGGTGGGTGAGGAATATACCATGCTACTGAAAATTTCTCACCTTCGGCATATCCCCTTCCAGTTCGCCTTGTTCTCCGCTGCCTTTGCGAGTCTTCTCCTCCACCTCCCAATCCTGCACCATTTACCTCCAAAATGTTTGCGATTGGGTTGCAGTCACACGGTATATAGAGGGCAAGTCATTGTGGTGGTCTGCGGGATGGCGAGAGGACCTAGTCTTCCACGACCAGGCTGGGGTGCACGGGAGATCGGTCCTGCACAGACCAGACTGGCATTGTGGCTTCGGGAAAGGCGCCCACGGCTGGTAGGAAAGAGGTCTTCAAAATATCAATATATTTCTGGCCGTTCAAATTCCACTCGTTTGTTACGACTGGCCAGGTCCACCGTGCCACATCCAGCCACTTGTGTGCCCACTCCTGGCTCGTCCGTGGATGTGGTTTGCTCCACACTTGGCGTCCATGGTGCGTCAACACGGATGACCCTCGGCGGTCGCAGACGTAATAATTTTTGTCATACGCCAGAGCGTTAATACTCTACGTCAGCATAGTGGTGAGCAAACCGAATATCTGTCTTGTATTTTTCTTTTGACTGTTTTTCTGTCGCCGTTGGCACTCAACAATTCAAGCCAGCCTCCTTCAGCTGCCGCCTTGTACAGACCCCAAGACAAGGCCTTCGTGTCAACAACAACGTCGTTATCAGCGGGTTTTGGGTTACAGGTTCTACCAGTCGTCTATCATCATGAGGAGAGGTGAACGTTGGTCGTCCTGGTCTGGATCTGGTCTGGTCGCGACCCTCCTCCTCATTCCCTCTGAGCCAGGCTCTCCCAGTCTGTCTTGTAATGGCCATAAGGCGGCTTATTGCACTAACACATAGTCCCGCCTCGTAGTGGACACCTACCATCTTCCTTCCAGTTATCACCTGACGTCTGTTGGCTGAGGGTTTGGGGGGCCCAAGGCGACGTCCTCTTCCCTTCCTCCCATTTTCTGTTATACGAAGCGACTCTCATTAACTGAAGTATACACACTTAAAACTTTTCACTTTGGTTTATATGATTTTTATAGGAGACTAGGAGCGCTGTCACCTACACAAGGGCGTGACTCGGGTCAACAGAGTAAAACAAGTGTCTGAGTGTAATAGGTCATCTCCAACCCACTTCAACACCTGCACGTTGGACAGGTGTCTGTAATCCACCTGCATCAATAACACCTGCAAAGTTACCATAGCGCAATATGAGGTATTATGAAACACATCGAACAGAAAATTGCTGCTTTGCATGTCGGTAAATTGAATGTTTTGATGTCAGCGGGAAGAACAGATTATAATGAAAGCTTAATCATATATACACATGCAATTCTAATATCAATATTTGGAAGTAAGACAGGTGATTGAAATTTGTATGTGAGATCCCTGAACTTGATTACCTGTTTATACAGCTTCCCATCATAGACGTAAAGGACAGAGGAGAGTCTTGGGTAGTTAGGGGTTGGTGGTAGTGAGGGAGGTTGTGTGGTGTGGTGGTCGTAGTAAGAGAAGGTGTTTGGTGTGGTGGTCGTAGTGTGGGAGGGTGTATGGTGTGGTGGTTGTGGTGAGACAGGGTGTGTGGTTTAGTGGTCGTAGTGTAGGAGGGTGTATGGTGTGATGGAGGTAGAGGTAGGGTGTGTGGTGGTCGTAGTGTGGGAGGGTGTGTTATGATGGTCGTAGTGAGAGAGGGAGATGGTCGTAGTGTGGGAGGGTGTGTGGTGTGGTGGTCGTAGTTAGGGAGGGTGTGGTGTGGTGGTCGTAAGTGAGGGTGTGTGATGTTGATCGTAGTGAGGGAGGGTGTGTGGTATGGTGGCCGTAGTGAGAGATGGTGTTGGTTTTGCTGGTCTTAGCAGGAAGGGTATGTGATATAGTCGTGGTAAGGGATTGTGGTAGTGTGGTGGTCGTAGTATGTGATGGTGGTGATGTGGTAGTTGTAGTGAGGGAAAATATATGCTGTAGTGGTCGTAGTGTGGGAGGGTATATGTGTTGGTCGTAGAGAGAGGGTGGGTATATGCTGTAATAGTCGTAGTTTGGGCGGGTATATGGTGCGGCGGTCGTAGTTTGGGGTGGTGAGTGGTGTGGCGGTCGCAGTATGGGAAGGTGTATGGTGAGATGGTCGAAGTGAGGGAGGGTGGTAGTGTTCTGGTCGAAGTGAGGGAGGGTGGTAGTGTTCTGGTCGAAGTGAGGGAGGTTGGTGGTGTGGTGGTCGTAGTGAGGATGTGGCGTGGTGGTCTTAGGAAATGTGTGTGGTGAGGTGGTCGGAGTGAGGGAGGGCGGTTGTGTGGTAGTCATAGTGAGGGACTGTGTGGCGTGGTGGTCTAAGGGAGGGTGTGTGCTGTGGTGGTCGAATTGAGGGAGGGTGTGTGGTGTTGGAAGTGAGGGTGGGTGAGGAATATACCATGCTACTGAAAATTTCTCACCTTCGTCATATCCCCTTCCAGTTCGCCTTGTTCTCCGCTGCCTTTGCGAGTCTTCTCCTCCACCTCCCAATCCTGCACCATTTACCTCCAAAATGTTTCCGATTGGGTTGCAGTCACACGGTATATAGAGGGCAAGTCATTGTGGTGGTCTGCGGGATGGCGAGAGGACCTAGTCTTCCACGACCAGGCTGGGGTGGACGGGAGATCGATCCTGCACAGACCAGACTGGCATTGTGACTTCGGGAAAGGCGCCCACGGCTGGCAGGAAAGAGGTCTTCAAAATATCAATATATTTCTGGCCGTTCAAATTCCACTCGTTTGTTACGACTGGCCAGTTCCGCCTTGCCACATCCAGCCACTTGTGTGCCCACACCTGGCTCGACCGTGGATGTGGTTTGCTCCACACCTGGCGTCCGTGGTGCGTCAACATGGACGACCCTCGGCGGTCGCAGACGTAATAATTTTTGTCGTCATACGCCAGAGCGTTAATACTCTACGTCAGCATAGTGGTGAGCAAACCGAATATCTGTCTTGTATTATTCTTTTGACTGTGTTTGTTTTTCTGTCGCTGTTGGCACTCGACATTTTAAGCCAGCCTCCTTCAGCTGCCGCCTTGTACAGACCCCAAGACAAGGCCTTCGTGTCAACAACAACGTCGTTATCAGCGGGTTTTGGGTTACAGGTTCTACCAGTCGTGTATCATCATGAGGAGAGGTGAACCTTGGTCGTCCTGGTCTGGATCTGGTCTGGTCGCGACCCTCCTCCTCATTCCCTCTGAGCCAGGCTCTCCCAGTCTGTTTTGTAATGGCCATAAGGCGGCTTATTGCACTAACACATTGTCCCGCCTCGTAGTGGACACCTACCATCTTCCTTCCAGTTATCACCTGACGTCTGTTGGATGAGGGTTTGGGGGGCCCAAGGCGACGTCCTCTTCCCTTCCTCTCATTTTCTGTAATACGAAGCGACTCTCCTTAGCTGAAGTATACACACTTAAAACTTTTCACTTTGGTTTATATGATTTTTACAGGAGACTAGTGGCGCTGTCCCCTTCACAAGGGCGTGACTCGGGTCAACAGAGTAAAACAAGTGTCTGGGTGTAATAGGTCTTCTCCAGCCCACATCAACAACACCTGTACGTTCGACAGGTGTCTATAATCCACCTGCATCTATAACACCTGCAAAGTTTCCATAACGCAATATGAGGTAATATGAAAAATACCGAACAGAAAATTGCTGCTTTGCATGTCGGTAAATTGAATGTTTTGATGTCAGCGGGAAGAACAGATTAGAATGAAAGCTTAATCATATGTAGACATGCAATTGTAATATCAATATTTGGACGTAAGACAAGTGATTGAAATTTGTGGCAGTGAGTATTGTGAACTTGATTTCCTGGTTATGTAGCTTCCCATTATAGATGTAAAGGACAAAGGAGGGTCTTGGGTAGTTAGTGGTGATGGTAGTGAGGGAGGGTGTGTGGTGTGGTGGTCATTGTGAGGAAGGGTGTGTGGTGTGTTATTCGTTGTGGAAGGTCTTTGGTGAGGTGTTGGTAGTGAGGGATGGTGTGTAGTGTGTTGGTGGTAGACGGAGGGTGTGTGGCATGGTGGCCGCAGTAACAGAAGGTATGTCGTGTGGAACTCGTAGTGAGGGATGGCATGTAGAGGGGTAATCGTAGTGAGGGAGGGTATATGGTATTGTGGTCGTAATGTGGGAGGGTGGTGCTGTGGTGGTTGTAGTGACTGAGGGTGGTGGTGTGGTGGTCGTAGTGAGGGAGGATGGTGGTGGTGGTGTCGTCGTTGTGAGGAAGGGTATGTGGGTGGTGGTCGTAGTGACTGAGGGTGTGGTGTGGTGGTCGTTGTGTGTAAGGGTCTGTGGTGTGGTAGTGGTAGTGAGAGATGTTTAGTAGCGTGCTGGTGGTAGTAAGGGAGGGTGTGTGGTATGGTTGTCGTAGTAATGGAAGCTATGTGGTACAGTGGTCGTAGTGAGGGAGGGTATGTGCTGTGGTGTTTCTACTGAGAGAGGGTATACGGTGTAGTGATCGTAGTGTGGGTGGGTGGTGATTGTAGTTAGGGATGGTGGTGGTGTGGTTGTCGTAATAAGGAAGGATGTATGGTGTAGTGGTCGCTATAAGGGAGGGTGTTGTGTAGTGATGGAAATGATGGCAGGTATGTGGTGTGGTGGTCGCAGTGAGGGAGGGGGTGCGGTGTGGTGGTCGAGGTGAGGGAGGTTTCTGGTGTGGTGGTTATAGTGAGGGAGGGTCGTGATGCTACTGAGGGAGGGTGTGTCGTGTGGTGATTGAAGTAAAGGTGTGGTGGTGGTAAAGGGAGCTTGGGAAGTCTACCTAGCTACTGCAAACCTGTGAACTTCGTCGACTGCCCTTTCAGTTTGCCATGTTCTCCACTGCCTTTGCGACTCTTCTCCTCCACCTCCCAATCCTGCATTGTTTACCTCTGAAATGTTTGCAATTGTTGCAGTCACAAGATATATAGAAGGCAAGTCACTGTGGTGGTCTGCGGGATGGCGAGAGGACCTAGTCTCCCACGACCAGGCTGGGGTGGACGGGAGATCGGTCCTGCACAGACCAGACTGGCATTGTGGCTTCGGGAAAGGCGCCCACGGCTGGCAGGAAAGAGGTCTTCAAAATATCAATATATTTCTGGCCGTTCAAATTCCACTCGTTTGTTACGACTGGCCAGGTCCACCGTGCCACATCCAGCCACTTGTGTGCCCACACCTGGCTCGTCCATGGATGTGGTTTGCTCCACACCTGGCGTCCGTGATGCGTCAACATGGACGACCTTCGTCGGACGCAGACGTAAAGGTTTTTCTCGTCATACGCCAGAGCGTTAATACTCTACGTCAGCGTAGTGGTGAGCAAACCGAATATGTCTTGTATTTTTCTTTTGACTGTTTTTCTGTCGCCGTTGGCACTCGACATCTTAAGCCAGCCTCCTTCAGCTGCCGACTTGTACAGACCCCAAGACAAGGCCTTCGTGTCAACAACACCGTCGTTATCAGCGGGTTTTGGGTTACAGGTTCTACCAGTCGCCTGACATCATGAGGAGAGGTGAACCTTGGTCGCCCTGGTCTGGATCTGGTCTGGTCGCGACCCTCCTCCTCATTCCCTCTGAGCCAGGCTCTCCCAGTCTGTCTTGTAATGGCCATAAGGCGGCTTATTGCACTAACACATTGTCCCGCCTCGTAGTGGACACCTACCATCTTCCTTCCAGTTATCACCTGACGTCTGTTGGCTGAGGGTTTGGGGGGCCCAAGGCGACATCCTCTTCCCTTCCTCTCATTTTCTGTAATACGAAGCGACTCTCCTTAGCTGAAGTATACACACTTAAAACTTTTCACTTTGGTTTATATGATTTTTACAGGAGACTAGTGGCGCTGTCCCCTTCACAAGGGCGTGACTCGGGTCAACAGAGTAAAACAAGTGTCTGGGTGTAATAGGTCATCTCCAGCCCACATCAACAACACCTGTACGTTCGACAGGTGTCTATAATCCACCTGCATCAATAACACCTGCAAAGTTTCCATAACGCAATATGAGGTAATATGAAAGTCGTCGAACAGAAAATTGCTGCTTTGCATGTCGGTAAATTGAATGTTTTGATGTCAGCGGGAAGAACAGATTATAATGAAAGCTTAATCATATGTAGACATGCAATTGTAATATTAATATTTGGAAGTAAGACAGGTGATTGAAATGTGTATCAGTAAGTTCTATGAACTTGATTACCTGGTTATATAGCTTCCCATTATAGATGTAAAGGACAGAAGGAGGTCTTGGTAGTGTGGGAAGGTGTGTGGTGTGTTGGTCTTCGTAAAGGAAGGTATGTGGTGTGTTGGTCTTAGTAAGGGAAGGTGTGTTGTGTGGTCTTAGTGAGGGTGGGTATGTGGTGTGCTGGTTGTAGTCAGGGAGGATGTGGTGTGGAGGTCGCTGTGAGGGAAGGTGTGTGGTGTGGTGGTCGCTGTGAGGGAGGGTATTTGGTGTGGGAGTCGTAGTGAGGGAAGGTTGTGGTGTGGTGGTGGAAGTGAGGGAGGGTGTGTGGTTGGGTGATCGTGGTGTGGGAGAGTGTGTGGTGTGATGGTCATATGGAGGCGTGTGTTGGTTGTGTTGGACGGTGTGTGGGGTTGTGGGGGTAGTGTTGGACGGTGTGTGGGGTTGTGGTGGTAGTGTTGGAGTGTGGGGTTTTTGTGGTAGTTAGGGGGTGCAGTAGCGGTGGAGGGTGGATGTGTGTGTGGTAGTGGTAGTGTGTTAGTATTTTTTGGTGGTGGTAGTGAAGGAGGGTGTGTGGTGTGGTGGTCGTAGTGAGGGAAGGTGTTTGGTGTGTTGGTGGTTGTCAGGGAATGTGTGGTGTAGTAGTCGTAGTGGGCGGAGGTGTATGTGGTGTGGTGGTCTTAGTGAGGGAGGGTTGTGGTGTAGTGGTCTTTGTGAGGGAACATGTGTGGTTTGGTGGTCGTAGTGTGAGAGGGTGAATGGTGTATTTCTGGTAGTGAGGTAGGGTGGGTGGTGTGGAGGTCGTAGTGTGGGAAGGTGTTTGGTGTGGTGGTCCTAGTGTGGGAGGGTGTGTGGTGTGGTGGTCGTAGTGACGGGGGGTATGCGGTGTGGTGGTCGTATTGAGGGAGGGTTGTGGTGTGGTGGTCGTAGTGAGACGGTGTGTTGTTTGGTGGTCGTAGTGTGGGAAGTTGTATGGTGTTGGAGGTAGAGGTAGGGTGGGTGGTGTGGTGGTCGTAGTGACGGGGGGGTATGCGGTGTAGTGGTCGTATTGAGGGAGGGTTGTGGTGTGGTGGTCGTAGTGAGACGGTGTGGTGTTTGGTGGTCGTAGTGTGGGAAGTTGTATGGTGTTGGAGGTAGAGGTAGGGTGGGTGGTGTGGTAGTCGTCGTAAGGGAAGGTGTGTTGTCTAGCGGTAGTTGTGTGGGAGGGTGTGTTATGGTGGTAGTGAGGGAGGGAGGTGGTCGTAGCGTGGGGAGGTGTGTGGTGTGGTGGTCGTAGTTAGGGAGGGTGTGGTGTGGTGGTCGCTGAGTGAGGGTGTGTGGTGTTGGTCGTAGTGAGGGATATTGAGGGTTTTGGTGGTCGTAGTAGGAAGAGTATGTGATGTAGTCGTAGCGAGTTATTGTGGTCGTGTGGTGGTCGTAGTGAGTGTGGTCGGTTGGTAGTCGTAATGAGGGAAGGTGTACAGTGGTCGTAGTGTGGGAGGGTATATGATGTGTTGGTCGTAGTGAGAAAGGGTGGATATGTGCTGTAATGGTCGTAGTGTGGGAGGGTATATAGTGTGGCGGCCGTAGTGAGGGATCTTGTGTGGTGTGTTGGTCGTAGTAAGGGAAGGTGTGTGGTGTGGTGGTCGTAGTGAGCGAGGGTATGTGGTGTTGGTCATAGTCAGGGAATGGGTGTGGTGTGGTGCTCATTGTGATGGTGTATGGTATCTTGGTTGTAATGAGGGAAGGTATGTGGTGTAGTGGTCGTAGTGTGGGAGGTTAAGTGGTGTGCTTGTAGTAGTGAGGGAGGGTGTGTGGTATGGTGGTCGTACTGTGGGAGGGTGTGTGGTGTGGTGTTCGAAGTGAGGAAGGGGATGTGGTGTGCTGGTCGTATTGAGGGAGGCTGTGTGGTGGTGGTCATAATGAAAGGTGTGTGGTGTGGTGGAGATATTGTTGGAGGGTGTCTGGTGTAGTGTTCGTAGTGTGGGAAGGTGTGTTGTGTGTGTAGTGAGGAAGGGTATGTGTTGTGTTCGTAATGAGGGAGGGAGGGTGTGGGGTGTGGTGGTCGTAATGAGGGAGGGTGTGTGGTGTGGTGGTCATAGTGAAGGAGGGTATATGGTGTGGTGGTCGCAGTAGGGGAGGGTTGTGGCGTATTGGTCGTAGTGAGGACGGGTGGTAGTCGTAGTGAGGGAGGGTGTAGTGTGATGGTCGTTGTGATGGAGGGTGCGCGGTGTGGTGGTCGTATTGAGGGAGGTTATGAAGTTTGGTGGTCATAGTGAGGGTCCGTATGTGGTGTGATGGTTGTAGTGAGGGAGGGTTTGTGGTATGGTGGCCGTAGTGAGGGATGGTATGTGGTGTAGTGGTCGTAGTGTGGGAGAATGTGGTGTATTGTTCGTAGTGAGGGAGGATATTTGTTGTGGTGGTCGTAGTGAGGTAAGATGTGTGGTGTGGTGGTCGTTGTGATGGAGGGTGTGTGGTGTGGCTGTCGTAGTGAGGGAAGGTGTGGTGTGGTAGTCTTAGTGTGGGCGAATGTGTGGTGTGGTGGTCATATTGAGGGAGGGTGTGTAGTGTGGTGGTCGAGAGGGTGTGTGGTGTGGTGTGATTGTCGTAGTGAGGGAGGGCGTGTGGTGTGGTGGTCGTTGTCAGGGAGGATGTGTGGTGTGGCTGTCGTAATGAGGGAGGACGTGTGGTGTGGTGGTCGTAGTGAGGGAGGGCGTGTGGTGTGGTGGTCGTTGTGAGGGAGGATGTGTGGTGTGGCTGTCGTAATGAGGGAGGACGTGTGGTGTGGTGGTCGTAGTGAGGGAGGGAGTGTGGTGTGGTGGTCGTAGTGAGGGAGGGTGTGTGGTGCGATGGTCGCAGTGAGGGTGTGTGTTGTGGTGGTCGTAGTAAGGGAGGGTGTGTGGTGTGGTGGTCGTAGTGAGGGAGGGTGTGTGGTGTGGTGGTCGTAGTGAGGGAGGGTGTGTAGTGTGGTGGTCGAGAGGGTGTGTGGTGTGGTGGTCGTAGTGAGGGTGTGTGTTGTGGTGGTCGTAGTGAGGGTGTGTGTTGTGGTGGTCGTAGTAAGGGAGGGTGTGTGGTGTGGTGGTCGTAGTGAGGGAGGGTGTGTGGTGTGGTGGTCGTAGTAAGGGAGGGTGTGTGGTGTGGTGGTCGTAGTGAGGGAGGGTGTGTGGTGCGGTGGTCGCAGTGAGGAAGGATGTGTGGTGTGGTGGCGCTGCCCAGACCAGCTTACCCCATAGTTAGCGCTTCCAAAATGAAAATAACTTGCTTTCTCCAAGTACAATTCTACTCGAATATTGGTAAGTTTATAAGTACAGCTACGGTTCGCTTTAAGCATCTTGTATTATCTTACTGACCAGGAAATGGAGACATCAAGGTATGTCCAGTAGCCAAAACAAGTATCTGTGCATCCTTTAAGGGAAACAAAATGAGAACATGGTCGATAGATTTTTTTTGGTATATGTGGGCTGTCAGGGATGGAGGCTTGTAGCCCTGTAATAATGTGATGCCATGTATTGATTTGTGATGTCTTCTGTCGTATGGGTTAATCATGTTTGTAATATTTTGTAAGTAGCTTTATGAAATCACTCACACTGATATCATTCCACAATTGACGAGAAATATGTCAAGTTTGCTGATTTACAGAACCTGAGAGAGTATGACCTTCCATTTTGGGAGTGGCCCATATTTTCCAACACGTTACCACTCCCTCTAAACATTATCGTTCCGTGGCGGTATATCATACCTCCTCGTGCTGATAAGCAGGTGAAATGGCGTCAGGAGTGTGTGCTACTACTGCGTCGTTTTGCATGACTATCCAAATAAACAGGAAATCACCACATGCATTGGTTATCTATTTTGATCAGTTAGGATGTTGTGTCAGCACCTCCTCCTGCTGGCATGGAGGCATTAAACTTTCCACGCATCGTGGTTCCCACCAACACGGGTGTTGCATCGCATCCCTCACAGCTACCTCGATGCCACTGGCCCTCCTCCAGGGGTAGTGCTGTGTGGTCGGCCGCTCAGTTGCTCACCAGCTGACGATCCAGCCTGGCGTTATCGCCTGATCCACACAGTAGATAGAGGATGTTCTGGGGGACACTACCACCCTCCTCCCGTTGCTCCCAGGCCATTTCAGAAATGCTGTGACCCTCATTTCCAAAGGGCAGCAATGGCTCCCTCGCGTTTCCAACGAGGTGTTCATGACGAAATGGCATGAGAAACATGAACCACCTTTCATGTTGGCTGGAATGAACCTGGTTCATAATCGTCGAACTCAATTTGGTGATTCGAACATCAGATGTCAATAAAGGGTCAGAACGAATCGTGCATTGCAGCCATATGTATGGTTCACGACCTCGAGAGCCATGTATTAGGAGCGGTAACAGCTCGCTCTCTATAGAGACCATAATCACAGTGATAACTAGTGGATTATTTCCATACGGCACCACATTCCTGTGGTGGATATTGAATGATGGTCGTGGGTAAGGACAGGCATACCAACCCTCCCGAGATATAATTGAGAACACACGTAAAATTTCGGAACGTATCGACCCCCCTACCTGCACAGATAGTTGTTTGAGCGACTGTACAACATTGCGGACCACTTGGTAAACAAAGCTATGCTGTAACAGATGTAGACGAAAGAAAAAGTCTTCAAAATATACGACAGTGTGCCAATAAAGAGTAAAATAATACGAAGGATACATGAAGGAGAGACCACTACAAAGTTTCGAGATGGACGAACTGTTTCGAGTTGAGTGAATGTGAAGCTTCGGATCAAGATATCGTGTCGAAAGACGCATGAGCTTATACGATCCAGAGAGGAAGTATACAGAAGCCAGAGAGGGAGGTATACAAGAGCTGCAGAGGGAGGTATACAAGAGCCAGAGAGGGAGGTATACAAGAGCTGCAGAGGGAGGTATACAAGAGCTGCAGAGGGGGGTATACAAGAGCTGCAGAGGGAGGTATACAAGAGCTGCAGAGGGAGGTATACAAGAGCTGCAGAGGGAGGTATACAAGAGCTGCAGAGGGAGGTATACAAGAGCTGCAGAGGGAGGTATACAATAGCCAGAGAGGGGGGTATACAAGAGCCAGAGAGGGGGTATACAAGAGCCAGAGAGGGGGTATACAAGAGCCAGAGAGGGGGTATACAAGAGCCAGAGAGGGGGTATACAAGAGCCAGATAGGGGGTATACAAGAGCCAGAGAGGGGGTATACAAGAGCTGCAGAGGGAGGTATACAAGAGCCAGAGAGGGAGGTATACAAGAGCTGCAGAGGGAGGTATACAATAGCCAGAGAGGGGGGTATACAAGAGCCAGAGAGGGGGTATACAAGAGCCAGAGAGGGGGTATACAAGAGCCAGAGGGTAGCCAGAGAGGGGGGTATACAAGAGCCAGAGAGGGGGTATACAAGAGCCAGAGAGGGGGTATACAAGAGCCAGAGAGGGGGGTACACAAGAGCCAAAGAGGGAGGTATACAAGAGCTGCAGAGGGAGGTATACAAGAGCCAGAGAGGGAGGTATATCCCACACGTGTTTAGGTTTAGAGTAGAGCATCCAGTACCCATGTGGAAATAGGTTCAGGAGATCGAATCCAGTCGCCACCCATTACAAATAGGTTCCCAATACGATGTCTAATACCCAGAAATCTGAAATAGGTTTAAAGCCTAGTGATTGGGGGGTTGGTTCAGAGTATGATACCCTGTGGTGAACACTTAGATAGGTTTAGATGATAATATCCACTTTTAGATAGGATCAGAACACTTTTTAGATAGGATCAGAACACTTTTAGATAGGTTCAAAACGCTTTTTAGATAGGTTCCGAACATTTTTAGATAGGTTCAGAACGCTTTTTAGATAGGTTCAGAACACTTTTAGATAGGTTCAGAACACTTTTAGATAGATTCAGAACACTTTTAGATAGGTTCAGAACGCTTTTTTGATAAGTTCAGAACACTTTTAGATAGGTTCAGAACGCTTTTTAGATAGGTTCAGAACGCTTTTTAGATAGGTTCAGAACGCTTTTTAGATAGGTTCAGAACGCTTTTTAGATAGGTTCAGAACGCTTTTTAGATAGGTTCAGAACGCTTTTTAGATAGGTTCAGAACGCTTTTTAGATAGGTTCAGAACACTTTTAGATAGGTTCAGAACACTTTTAGATAGGTTCAGAACACTTTTAGATAGGTTCAGAACGCTTTTTTGATAAGTTCAGAACACTTTTAGATAGGTTCAGAACGCTTTTTAGATAGGTTCAGAACGCTTTTTAGATAGGTTCAGAACGCTTTTTAGATAGGCTCAGAACGCTTTTTAGATAGGTTCAGAACGCTTTTTAGATAGGTTCAGAACGCTTTTTAGATAGGTTCAGAACGCTTTTTAGATAGGTTCAGAACGCTTTTTAGATAGGTTCAGAACGCTTTTTAGATAGGTTCAGAACGCTTTTAGATAGGTTCAGAACGCTTTCTAGATAGGTTCAGAACACTTTTAGATAGGATCAGAACACTTTTAGATAGGATCAGAACACTTTTAGATAGGATCAGAACACTTTTAGATAGGATCAGAACACTTTTAGATAGGATGAGAACAATTTTAGATAGGTCCTGAACACTTTTAGATAGGATCAGAACACTTTTAGATAGATTCAGAACGCTTTTAGAAAGGTTCAGAGAATCGGATCTGGTGATAAGGACTTGACAGAGTTTCAAAGATTTGAGGTTGAAATGCAGACGTGATGGAAACGCAACACACACATACAAACACTCACACGGACACGCACATAAATGAATACACACACACACACACACACACACACCGACGGAAATCAGATCAATGGCAAAAAAAAAGAAAAGAAAAATCCACTTTAATCGAAAGCACTTCAGGCAACATTATAAATCATGGTGAACAAGACACACTTCTTTCTCGTGGAGTCCAAAAGTTGACATCCATGTAAAATTCATGCTCGGGGAAGCTTTTTCTCCCACTTTCTCTTTTTTGCCGGGTATGTGTTTGTGAGTGTGTGTAAGAGAGAGAGAGAGAGAGAGAGAGAGAGAGAGAGAGAGAGAGAGAGAGAGAGAGAGAGAGAGAGAATTTACCTTGAGAAAACCTATCTTGACTGAACTTATGTCTTGAGACCAATACACTGAAATCCACTGTTCAGCTGCACACAAACTTGATGTGTAAACTGGTATACTTGATGTGTAAACTGATGTGTAAACTGGTATACTTGATGTGTAAACTGGTATACTTGACGTGCAAACTGGCACACTTGATATGTAAACTTGTATACTTGATGTGTAAACGTGTATACTTGATGTGTAAACTGGTTTACTTGATGTGTAAACTTGTATACTTGATGTGTAAACTTGTATACTTGATGTGTAAACTGGTTTACTTGATGGGTAAACTTGTATACTTGATGTGTAAGCTGGTATACTTGATGTGTAAACTTGTATACTTGATGTGTAAACTGGTATACTTGAGTAAGCTTGTATACTTGATGTGTAAACTTGTATACTTGATGTGTAAACTGGTATACTTGATCTCTAAACTGATGTGTAAACTTGTATACTTGATGTGTAAACTGGTATAATTGATGTGTAAACTTGTATACTTGATGTGTAAACTGGTATACTTGATGTGTAAACTTGTATACATGATGTGTAAACTTGTATACTTGATGTGTAAAGTGGTATACTTGATGTGTAAACTGGTATACGTGATGTGTAAACTTGTACACTTGATGTGTAAACTCGTATACTTGATGTGTAAACTGATGTGTAAACTTGTATACTTGATGTGTAAACTGGTAAACTTGACATGTAAACTAGTACACTGATATGTAAACTGGCATACTTATGTAAACTTGTATACTTGATACGTAACTCAATACACAATCAAAAAAATAGTTGACTTAGTAAGCATACTAAATACGTAAATCCAATATGTAAATTAAATACCTAAACTCACTATGTAAACTTGATAAGTAAAGTGCGTAAACTCAAAACATGAACTCATTTCGTAAACTCAATATGCAAACTTTATATTCACATCCATTACATATATTCAATACCTAAACTCTGTATGTAAACTCAATACGCAGACCGTATACGTAAACTCTGTAAACTGGATACCTAATATTTAAATCAAATGGAATGAATTGAGGCAGCGAGTATGAATCATGTACATGTATATATATATATATATATATATATATATATATATATATATATATATATATATATACGTTGAAATGTATAGGTATGTATATTTGCGTGTGTGGACGTGTATGTATATACATGTGTATGTGGGTGGGTTGGGCCATTCCATCGTCTGTTTCCTTGCGCTACCTCGCTAACGCGGGAGACACCGACAAACTATAGTAGATAAATAAATAAATGAAGAAAAGGATGAATGTGGTTCAGACAGCTGTTCGAATGAATCACTAGACATAACTGGTTCGAGGTGTGGTTCATATGTCCGAAACGGTGACTCACACACTTTCATCTCGAATATCTGCCTTGACGTGTGGTTCTTATGTTCGAAATGATCAATGAATCGCCCACTGTCAACTCGTATATGTGGTTCGACGTGTGGTTCAAATGTTTTGAAAACAATCAGTGAATCACCTACTATCATCTCGTATATCCAGTTCTTATGTTCGAAGCGAATAATGAATCACTCACTATCATCTCGTATATCCGGTTCGTATGTTCGATGCGAAACAATGAAATGAATTACCCACTATAATCTCGTATATCCAGTTCGTATGTTCGAAGCGAACAATGAATCACCCACTATCATCTCATATATCCGATTCTTATGTTCGAAGCGAACAATGAATCACCCACTATCATCTCGTATATCCGGTTCGTATGTTCGAAGCGAACAATGAATCACCCACTGTTATCTCGTATATCCGGTTCGTATGTTCGAAACAATGAATCACCCACTATCATCTCGTATATCCGGTTGAAAAAGTTTAATAAATTAATATCCCAATAGTCGGTAAAGAAAAATTCTTTTGATTTTTATTAAAGATTTTTTCCTGCTCTGTGGATTTACATGTTATTGACACCGAGTCGAGCATAATTGTAAGAGCAATTCTTCGCAAATGACATAACAATTCGGAAAAGGTTTTTTGCCAACTTTTATCACCAGCGAGGATAAAATCGCCAGAGGTTCGTTCATTCAAACATTCTGTCGTAAAATGAATGTTTGACGAAACGTTGACTGCAATGTTTTCTTCCCCGTCAGCCACAGTCATAATGCGTTACGATGGCCACACGACCACCTCTTTCACCACCCAGAGTCTTGCACCAAACACTTACACTGTCCTCAAACTTCCATCAAACATATCCATCTGTTCATCTATCCATCTACACCTATCAATATATCTTATCTATCTACACCTATCAATATATCTTATCTACCTACACCAATCAATATATCTTATCTATCTACACCTATCAATATATCTTATCTATCTACACCTATCAATATATCTATCTACACCTATCAATATATCTTATCTATCTACACCTATCAATATATCTTATCTATCTACACCAATCAATATATCTTATCTATCTACACCCATCAATATATCTATCTACACCTATCAATATATCTTATCTATCTACACCTATCAATATATCTTATCTATCTACACCCATCAATATATCTATCTACACCTATCAATACATCTTCTATCTACACCTATCAATATATATTTTATCTACACCTATCAATATATATTTTATCTACACCTATCAATATATCTTATCTATCTACACCCATCAATATATCTATCTACACCTATCAATATATCTTATCTATCTACACCCATCAATATATCTATCTACACCTATCAATATCTATCTACACCTATCAATATATCTTTTATCTACACCTATCAATATATATTTTATCTACACCTATCAATATATATTTTATCTACACCTATCAATATATCTTCTATCTACACCTATCAATATATCTTTCTATCTACACCTATCAATATATCTTTCTATCTACACCTATCAATATATCTTCTATCTACACCTATTAATATATCTTCTATCTACACCTATCAATATATATTTTATCTACATCTATCAATATATCTTTCTATCTACACCTATCAAACAATCTATCTTTACCTACATATTTATATCTATCTAATCTATATATATATATATATATATATATATATATATATATATATATATATATATATATATATTTTATATCTATCGAGATATCAATCCTTCTGAGTAATTTTTTTTTTCTCGGATTTCCGGCAAATTCTCCGTCATGCCTTCTGGTGGGTAAGTAGACAGGAAAGGATAGGGTAGGTAGATAAGAATCTAACTAGATAGGTAAGTACTCCTCTCTCTCTCTCTGTCAGTAGATGATACGTGCTACCGGACTCCGCGGGTTGCATGGCAAGTGAAGGAGGTCACCTTTAGCGAGGCTGTCTCATTTGCGAGTTCGGTTCCCCGTCAAAGAACCTCTCGCTCCGAAAGAGGCCTTACTCTCCTACTGGAAGCAGCGCAACACTGGAGCTCCTGTGAAAAGAAAGGCCCTAGGGCAATCATGTATATAAAATGATACATGAATACACATCTTTCACACACACACTTGGAAAATCAGTTCGTATTCTCCCACTCCTGTAAGTCAGCGTAGCCCGCAGGCCACATTAGCAGTAATATATATATATATATATATATATATATATATATATATATATATATATATATATCCCTGGGGATAGGGGAGTAAGAATACTTCCCACGTATTCCCTGCGTGTCGTAGAAGGCGACTAAAAGGGGAGGGAGCGGAGGGCTGGAAATCCTCCCCTCTTGTTTTTTTTTTTAATTTTCCAAAAGAAGGAACAGAGAAGGGGGCCAGGTGAGGATATTCCCTCAGAGGCCCATCCTCTGTTCTTAACGCTACCTTGCTAACGCGGGAGATGGCGAATAGTTTGAAAGAAATGTATATATATATATATATATTCCACGACCTGTGCATCAAGACTTTATCCCCCAGACCGCCTCCCGACATAATTTCACTCTAGTTCACGTCATCTCACTCCCCGCTGGTGTGCAGCAGCAACATTGTGTGCAACCCACATCGAACTGCCGCTTCCATTTCCTTCGCAGCGGCGGTGGCTACTTCGATAAAAGACCTGGCCTTATCCCCTCCCGCGCGCGCACCACCAGGGCGTCGAAATCCTCGACGTAGTAAAGCAATATTACAAATGAGTTTGAGAGAGAGAGAGAGAGAGAGAGAGAGAGAGAGAGAGAGAGAGAGAGTGTGTGTGTGTCTATATATGACGTGCGTGCTGTGAACCATTTATACGTATACAAACGCGTAACGAATACATACCCCAGAGAATACATGAGGGTCCCCTTGTGCTTGGCTCGTGTCTTTCCCTAAGTCCCTTCACCTTACCCGCGAGAGTCGCTGATCCTGATGGATACGTCGCTTGGCGCTGGCCCAGAACACCAGCTTCTCCTATGATGGAGTTCGTCCCGCAGGGCATTGAGGTATGAATGTGAGGCTTCATTAATCCCCTTCCTCCTCCTCCTCCCTCCCTCCCTCCGCTCCCTGCAGCAGTGAAGTACGTGGGTGTGTCTGCTCCACATGTTGGAACACACGCACACACCTGCATAACTTGGGCGAAGCGTGATCCCAGCTTGGGGAAGAATGATACCAGCTTGGGGAAGCATGATCCCAGCTTGGCGAAGCATGGTCCCAGCTTGGCGAAGCATGGTCCCAGCTTGGGGAAGCATGATCCCAGCTTGGGGAAGCATGATCCCAGCTTGGGGAAGCATGATCCCAGCTTGGAGGAAGCATGATCCCAGCTTGGGGAAGCATGATCCCAGCTTGGGGAAGCATGATACCAGCTTGGGGAAGCATGATACCAGCTTGGGGAAGCATGATACCAGCTTGGGGAAGCATGATACCAGCTTGGGGAAGCATGATACCAGCTTGGCGAAGCATGGTCCCAGCTTGGGGAAGCATGATCCCAGTTTGGGGAAGCATGATACCAGCTTGGGGAAGCATGATACCAGCTTGGGGAAGCATGATACCAGCTTGGGGAAGCATGATCCCAGCTTGGGGAAGCATGATACCAGCTTGGGGAAGCATGATCCCAGCTTGGCGAAGCATGATACCAGCTTGGGGAAGCATGATCCCAGCTTGGCGAAGCATGATACCAGCTTGGGGAAGCATGATACCAGCTTGGCGAAGCATGATACCAGCTTGGGGAAGCATGATACCAGCTTGGCGAAGCATAATACCAGCTTGGGGAAGCATGATCCCAGCTTGGCGAAGCATGATACCAGCTTGGGGAAGCATGATCCCAGCTTGGGGAAGCATGATACCAGCTTGGGGAAGCATGATCCCAGCTTGGGGAAGCATGATACCAGCTTGGGGAAGCATGATACCAGCTTGGGGAAGCATGATCCCAGCTTGGGGAAGCATGATCCCAGCTTGGGGAAGCATGATACCAGCTTGGGGAAGCATGATCCCAGCTTGGGGAAGCATGATACCAGCTTGGGGAAGCATGATCCCAGCTTGGCGAAGCATGATACCAGCTTGGCGAAGCATGATACCAGCTTGGGGAAGCATGATCCCAGCTTGCATTAATGAGGGATGTTAACATTAACCCCCATTCCTCTTCTTGCGGTAGCAGTCAGTACCTATGGGTGAACGCCTTCACTGTTGGTCTTGCTGATGCACTGTATGTTAGTGAAAATTTTAAGATTATTGGCAAAAGATATTACTAAATAGGTGTGTGTGTGTGTGTGTGTGTGTGTGTGAGAGTGAACTCCAAACTGATGTGGATAAAATGCATCTGGATACAATAGGAATGAGGAAGAGAGGAGAGTGTTTGGCCAGGAATTGAGTGTGTGTCAATTTCTGATGCAAGAGACAGTATAACTAACCACTCCTTCCCTGCAAGTAAGGGCCATACTCATCTTTTTTCTTCTCCTTCGCCAGCATCTTACCTTCCTCAATCCCACATCTTACTGCCTTCTCTCACCTGCTCATCTCCCATCTTCCGCCTTCTACACACTTATCTCGCACATGTAAGCACTGCCTCACAAAATGCCTCCCATTCCTCAACCACTCTCCTAGCCTCATTGATTCTCACCTCTTGCCATTTTGCACTCGGTGTCTAGTGGTCTCTCTCCACACAAGCCTCTTTTCCAGGGTTGCTCGCGTTGCTGAGTGTACCTGGTAAGATGTATGGGAGAGAGGCGATTCAGAGGGTGGTGGCATGCACAGAACAACAGACTGGATGAGGCTGTGTGGATCAGGTGTTCGCGTTGAAGAATGTGTGTGAGAAATACTAAGAGAAACAGGAATTGTAATGATGCTTTTGTAGGTTTTGAGAAAACGTATGACGAGGTGGACAGTGTTACGAATGTACGGTATAAAAGGAGAGATGATAGAAGTAGTGGAGAGCTTTTACTAAGAAAGTAAAGCGTGTGCGGATAGGAACTGAGGAGGGCGAGTGGTTCCAGGTGAAGGCTGAGTTTTGCAGCAAAGGGCATGTGATGTCACCGTGGCTGTTTGATCGTTTATGGATAAGATGGTGAGGGAGGTAAATGCAAGGGTTTTAGAAGAGCGGGTATGCAGTCTCTTGGTTTGGTGTGATGGGGTGGTGTGGGGTGAGGGGCTGAGTTAGTTGGTGTTTGGCTGATGACACCCTCACCAATACTGTTTAATATGTCGGTAATATAAGAGGTGTTGCACCTGGGGCTACAGCCTCACCTGTGCCGTCTGGGCTAACATGAGGAAAGAATTGCCCTTCCGTCTGATGCAGAGTCAGACGAGGTTGGTCCATCTCGAAGCCATTGGTGGATAAGACGCTGAACCTCGACCTGATTGAGGCAAGCCAAGTAAGTGTAGTCCAGATAACAAGATATGAGACAGAGCTGTCCGGGTCTGGTCATGAGACAGGAAGAGGATGAAATGCATGTGTTGGTTGGGCTATTTTGGTAACATCCTCCAACCCTCTCTCTCTCTCTCTCTCTCTCTCTCTCTCTCTCTCTCTCTCTCTCTCTCTCTCTCTCTCTCTCAATAGATATCTCGATGTTTATTTTCACCAAATATATACAAGAGATAATCGTTTGATTAAAAAGATACATACCTTGAGGGGAGCATAATTTCTCGTGAAATACAAGATTTATTTCGAATCGGTTTAGATCAAAATGAACGGAGCAACA
>NC_092255.1:7940806-8005806 GCF_036320965.1 Panulirus ornatus | reverse complement strand
ACCTCACCCATTACTCTCGCCCAAACACCATGCCCATTACTGTCAAGTCAGCACCATATCCAATACTGTCAACCCAGCATCACACCCATTATAGCCACCCCAGCACTACACCCATTAGCGACGCCCAGCATCACACCCATTACTGTCACTAGCATCACATACATTACTATCACTCCAGCACAATGCCCAATAATGTAACCCCAGCACCACACCCATTACTGTAACCCCAGCACCACACCCATTACTGTAACCCCAGTACCACACCCATTACTGTCAACCCAGCAACACACTTATCACCGTCACCCCAGCAACACACTTATCACTGTCACCCCAGCAACACACTTATCACTGTCACCCAAGCAACACACTTATTACTGTCAACCCAGCAACACACTTATCACTGTCACCCCAGAAACACACTTTTTACTGTCACCCCAGCAACACACTTTTATTGTCACCCCAGCAACACACTTCTATTGTCACCCCAACAACACACTTCTATTGTCACGCCAGCAACACACTTCTATTGTCACGCCAGCAACACACTTCTATTGTCACGCCAGCAACACACTTCTATTGTCACCCCAGCAACACACTCATCATTGTCACCCCAGCACCGCATCCACTAAAGTCACATCAGAACCAAACAACTTGCTATCCCTACAAAACCACACCCATTTCTGTCACCCCAGCACCACACCCATTACTGTTACTCGAGCAATACACCCATAGCATTCACTCCAGGACTTCATCCTTTACAGTCTCTCCATCACCACATCAAAACGCAACCCCAGCACCACACCTATTGCTTCCATTTAAGCACAATACCCATCTCTGGAACCCAACCATAACACCCATTAAGGTCACGACGGCATCACAACTATTACTCTCACCAAGCCACCTCACTCATTTCTGTCACTCAAGCGCCCCAGCCCATAACTGTCACCAGAGACCCACACCCATTATTGACAGTACCGACTCTGGGGTGCAAGTACTGCATCTGGTACTGGGGTGACAGTACTGCATCTGGTACTAAGGTGCAAGTACTGCATCTGGTATTGGGGTGACAGAACTGGATCAGGTACTGGGGTGAGAGTACTAGACCTAGTAACGGGATGCCAGTAATGGATCTGTTACTGGGGTGACATTACTGGGTGTGGTACTGGGGTGACTACTGGATCTGGTACCGGGGTGGCAGAACTGGTTCTGGTACCGGAATGACAGTACTGGTTCTGGTACCGAGGTGACAATAATGGATCTGGTAACGGGGTGACATTATTGGATCTGGTATTGGGGTGAGAGTACTAGACCTAGTTACGGGATGCCAGTACTAGATCTAGTGACGGGGTGACAGCACCGGAACTGGTACCGGAGTGGCAATACAGAATCGGAAACCGGGGTAACATTACTGGATCTGGTGTCGGGGTGAAAGTACTTGATCTGGTACCGGGGTGACAGTAGTGGGTTTGGCATTGGGATGATAGTAGTGGATCTGGTGTCGGGGTGACAGTACTTGATCTGGTACCGGGGTGACAGTACTGGGTTTGGCACTGGGATGAGAGTGGTGGATCTAGCAGCTGAGTGACAGTACTGAATCTGGTACTGGGGTGACAAGACAATCTGGTAATGAGGTGACAGTACTGGATATGGTACTGGGGAGATAGTACTGGATCTGGTACTGGGGAGATAGTACCGGATCTGGCACTGGGGAGACAGTACCGGATCTGGTACTGGGAAGACAGTACCGGACCTGGCACTGGGGAGACAGTACCGGATCTGGTACTGGGAAGACAGTACCGGACCTGGTACTGCGGAGACAGTACCGGACCTGGTACTGCGGAGACAGTACCGGACCTGGTACTGGGGAGACAGTACCGGATCTGGTACTGGGGAGACAGTACCGGATCTGGTACTGGTGTGACAGTACTGGATCTGGTACTAGGTTAACATTACTGGATCTAGTACTGGGGTGACAGTGCTGGATCTGGTACAGGGGTGACAGTTCTGGATCTGGCACTGGGGTGACAGTGCTGAATCTGGCACTGGGGTGGCAGTACTGGATCTGGTACTGGGGTGACAGTACTGGATCTGCTGCTGGGGTGATAGTACTGGATCTGCTGCTGGGGTGACAGTACTGGATCTGGTACTGGGAGACAGTAACGGATCTGGTACTGGTGTGACAGTACTGGATCTGGTACTGGGTTAACATTACTGGATCTAGTAATGGGGTGACAGTGCTGGATCTGGTACGGGGATGACAGTACTGCATCTGGTACTGGGGTGACAGTACTGCATCTGGTACTGGGGTGACAGTACTGCATCTGGCACTGGGGTGACAGTACTGCATCTGGCACTGGGGTGACAGTACTGCATCTGGCACTGGGGTGACAGTACTGCATCTGGCACTGGGGTGACAGTACTGCATCTGGCACCGGGGTGACAGTACTGCATCTGGCACTGGGGTGACAGTACTGCATCTGGCACTGGGGTGACAGTACTGCATCTGGCACTGGGGTGACAGTACTGCATCTGGCACTGGGGTGACAGTACTGCATCTGGCACTGGGGTGACAGTACTGCATCTGGCACTGGGGTGACAGTACTGCATCTGGCACTGGGGTGACAGTACTGCATCTGGCACTGGGGTGACTACTGCATCTGGTACTGGTGTGACAGTAATGGATCTGGTACTGGGGTGACGATACTGTATCTGGTACTGGGGTGACAGTACTGGATCTAGTACGGAGTAACAGTACTGGATCTTGTACTAGGGTGACTACTCTATCTGGTACTAGAGTAACCCAATGGATAAAGTACCGGGTAACAGAAGTGGCTCTGGCGCAAAGGTAACATCACTAGATATGGTCGGGGTGACAGTACTGGATCTGGTACTGGGGTGACAGTACGGGATCTGGTACTGGGGTGACAGTACTAGATCTTGTACTGAGGAGACAGTACTGGATCTGGTACTGGCAAAACAGTACCGGATCGGGTACTGATGTGACAGTACGGAATCTTTTAAGGGGATATCACCAATGAATCTGGTACCGGGGTAACAGCATTGGATCTGTTACCAGGGTAACAGTACTAGATATGGTACGGGAGTAACAAAATTGGATCTGGTACCATGGTTACAGTACTCACCTGGTACCAAAGTAACAGTACGTATCTCGTACCGGGGTAACAAATTTGGGTCTGGTACCGGGGTAACAGCACTAGATCTTGTATCGGCGTGACAGTATTGGATCTGGTACCAGGGTAACAATACGGGATCTGGTACTAAGGTGATAGTACTCTTATCTGGTACTGAGGTAACACATTGGATATAGTACCGGGTAACAGGAGTTGCTCTCGCAGAGAGGTGACAGTACTAGATCTGGTACCGGGGTGACAGTACTGGATCTGGTACCGGGGTGACAGTACTGGATTTGCTACTGTGGTGACAGTACTAGATTTGCTACTGTGGTGACAGTATTGGATCTGGTATTGGGGTGACAATACTGGATCTGGTACCGGGGTGACAATACTGGATCTGGTACCGGGGTGACAATACTGGATCTGGTACTGGGGTGACAGTACTGGATCTGGTACTGGGGTGACAGTACTGGATCTGGTACTGGGGTGACAGTACTGTATCTGGTACTGGGGTGACAGTACTGTATCTGGTACTGGGGTGACAGTACTGGATCTGGTACTGGGGTGACAGTACTGGATCTGGTACTGGGGTGACAGTACTGGATCTGGTACTGGGGTGACAGTACTGCATCTGGTACTGGTGTGACAGTACTGCATCTGGTACTGGGTGACAGTACTGCATCTGGTACTGGGGTGACAGTACTGCAACTGGTACTGGGGTGACAGTACTGCAACTGGGACTGGGGTGACAGTACTGGATCAGGTACTGGAGTGACAGTATTGGATCAGGCACTGTGGTGACAGTATTGGATCAGGTACTGGGGTGACAGTATTGGATCTGGTGCTGGGGTGACAGTACTGGATCTGGTACTGGGGTGACAGTACCGGATCTGGTACTGGGAGTGAAAAGTACTGATCTGGTAATCGCGGGTGACAGTACTGAATAGGTCTAGGGGTGCAGGATGGGGTGACAGTACTGAATCTGGTCCTGGGGTGACAGTACTGAATCTGGTCCTGGGGTGACAGTACTGAATCTGGTCCTGAGGTGACAGTACTGAATCTGGTTCTGAGGTGACAGTACTGAATCTGGTCCTGAGGTGACAGTACTGAATCTGGTTGGGTGACAGTAGGATTGGTACGGGTGACAGTACTGGATCTGGTACGGGTGACAGTACTGGGTCTGGTACCTGGGTGACAGTACTGATCTGTACTGGGTGACAGTACTGGATCTGTACTGGGACAAGCATTGGTACTGGTGACAGTACGTTGGTAGGTGAGACTACACTGGACTGGGTGACGTAGCAATCTGGTACTGGGTACAGTACTGGATCGGTACTGGGGTGACAATATGGTCTGTACTGGGTACATAATGATCTGGTACTGGGTACAGTATTGATCTGGGACTGGGTGTATACAACGGATCTGGTACTGGTGACAGTACTGGATCTGGTACGGGGTACATATGCTGGTCTGGACGTATGATCATGGTACTGGGTGACAGTACTGAACGTTGGGGTGACAGTACTATCTGGTACTGGGGTGACAGTACTGGATCTGCCTGGGTGACAGTACTGATCTGGTCTGGGGTGACAGTACTGATCTGTACTGAGGTGACAGTACTGATCTGGTACTGGGTGACAGTACTGGATCTGTCTGGTGACAGTACTGGATCTGGTACTGGGTGACAGTAGGGTGACAGTACTTGATCTGGTACCCGGTGACAGAATCTTTGTGGGACAATGAAACTGGGGTAACAGTACTGGATCTGGTACTGGAGGTGAGAGTAGTGGATTTGTACTTGGGTACAGAACTGGATCTTAGGTACACATATGCTAGGTTACAGTATGGATTGCACTGGGTGGAGTACTGGATATCTGGACAGTGACAGTGCTGATCTGGTACTAGGGTGACTGGATATGGTTACTGGTTGACTCATGAGACTACTGGAATGGTACTGGCGTTACGGTAGTGGATCGTACTGGGTGACAGTACTGGATCTGGTATCAGGGTGAAAGATTCTGGTCTATACTTGTGGGTGAAGTAATGATGTACTGGGTGAATACTGCATCTGGTACTGGGGTGACAGTACTGAATCTGGTACTGGGGTGACAGTACTGAATCTGGTACTGGGGTGACAGTACTGAATCTGGTACTGGGGTGACAGTACTGAATCTGGTACTGGGGTGACAGTACTGAATCTGGTACTGGGGTGACAGTACTGAATCTGGTACTGGGGTGACAGTACTGAATCTGGTACTGGGGTGACAGTACTGAATCTGGTACTGGGGTGACAGTACTGAATCTGGTACTGGGGTGACAGTACTGAATCTGGTACTGGGGTGACAGTACTGAATCTGGTACTGGGGTGACAGTACTGAATCTGGTACTGGGGTGACAGTACTGAATCTGGTACTGGGGTGACAGTACTGAATCTGGTACTGGGGTGACAGTACTGAATCTGGTACTGGGGTGACAGTACTGAATCTGGTACTGGGGTGACAGTACTGAATCTGGTACTGGGGTGACAGTACTGAATCTGGTACTGGGGTGACAGTACTGAATCTGGTACTGGGGTGACAGTACTGAATCTGGTACTGGGGTGACAGTACCGAATCTGGTACTGGGGTGACAGTACTGAATCTGGTACTGGGGTGACAGTACTGAATCTGGTACTGGGGTGACAGTACTGAATCTGGTACTGGGGTGACAGTACTGAATCTGGTACTGGGGTGACAGTACTGAATCTGGTACTGGGGTGACAGTACTGAATCTGGTACTGGGGGTACAGTACTGAATCTGGTACTGGGGTGACAGTACTGAATCTGGTACTGGGGTGACAGTACTGAATCTGGTACTGGGGTGACAGTACTGAATCTGGTACTGGGGTGACAGTACTGAATCTGGTACTGGGGTGACAGTACTGAATCTGGTACTGGGGTGACAGTACTGAATCTGGTACTGGGGTGACAGTACTGAATCTGGTACTGGGGTGACAGTACTTGATCTCGTACTGGGGAGACAGTACTCGATCTGGTACGGGGGTGACAGTACTGGATCTGCTATTGGGGTGACAGTACTGATCTGGTACTGGCGTGATAATACTGGATCATCTACTGGTATGACATTACTGGGACCTGCTAATGGTATGACAGTACTAGAACTGCTACTGGGGAGACAGCATTGGATCTGGTACTGGGGTGACAGTACTGGATCTGGTACTGGGGTGACAGTACTGATTCTGGTACTGGGGTGACAGTACTGGATCTGGTACTGGGGTGACAGTACTGATTCTGGTACTGGGGTGACAGTAATGGATCTTGTACTGGGGTGACAGTACTGGATCTGGTACTGGCGTGACAGTACTGGATCTGGTACTGGCGTGACAGCACTGGATCTGGTACTGGGGTGACAATACTGGGTCTCGCACTGGGGTGACATCACTGGATCTTGTACTGGGGTGACAGCACTGGTTCTCGTACTGGGGTGACAATACTGGATGTGCACTGAGGTGAAAGTAATGGAACTGGTGCTGGAGTGTTTGTACTGGATCTGGTGCTTGGGTGATATTACTGGATATGTTATTGCAATGAGAGTACTGGATATGGTTATGGCGTGACGGAAATGAATCTGGTACTGGGGTGACAGCACTGGATCTGGTATCAGGGTGACTAATGGATCTGGTACTTTGGTGACAATACTTGCTCTGTACCCTGGATGACAGAACTGAAAATGAAACTGGGGAGAAAGTACTGGATCTGGTGCTGGAGGGAGAATTATGGATTTAGTACTGGGGTAACAGAACTGGATAGGACACTTGCGTGACAGTAATGGAAGTTACTTTGGTGATAGTAATTGATCTGGTACTCAGGTGACAGTGCTGGATCTGGAACTGAGCTGACGGTAATGGATCTTGGGTGACAGTCTGGACCAGGTACCGCGCTGACAGTACTGGATCTTGTACTGGAATGACAGTACTGGTCTAATATTGTGGTGACAGTACTGGTCTAATATTGTGGTGAAAGTACTGGTCTAATACTATAGTGACAGTGCTGGATCTGGTACTTGAGTGACAGTACTGGATCTGGTACTTGGGTGACAGTACTGGATCTGGTACTTGGGTGACAGTACTGGATCTGGTACTTGCGTGACAGTACTGAATATGGTAGTGGGGAGACAGTACTGAATATGGTAATGGGGTGACAGTAGTGGATCTGGTACTGGGGTGACAGTACTGGATCTGCTACTAGGGTGACAGTACTGGATCTGGTACTGGGGTGATATTACTAGATCTGGTACTGGGGTATCAGTGCTGGATCTGGTACTTGGGTGACAGTACTGTATCTGGTACTGAGGTGACAGCAATGGATCTGGTACTGAGGTGACAGCAATGGATCTGGTACTGAGGTGACAGTAATGGATCTAGCACTGGGGTGACAGTGCTGGATCTGGTACTGGGGTGACAGTGCTGGATCTGGTACTGGGGTGACAGTACTGGATCTGGTACTGGGGTGACAGTACTGGATCTGGTACTGGGTTGACTATATTGAATCTGGTGCTGGGGCGACAGTACTGGACCTGGTACTGGGGTAACAGTATTGGATCTAGTACTGAGGTGAGAGTAGTAGATCTTGTACTTGGTTGACAGTACTGGATCTGGTACTGGGGTGTCAGCACTGGATATCGTACTAGGGTTACAGTGATGGATCTGGCACTGGGGTGGAGGTACTGGAACTAGTACTGGAGCGACAGTGCTAGATCTGGTACTAGGGTGACTGGATATGGTTACTGGATATTGTACTTCAATGAGACTACTGGATATGGTACTGGCGTTACGGTAGGGGATTTGGTACTGGGGTGACAGTACTGGATCTGGTATCAGGGTGACTAATGATTCTGGTACTTATGTGACGGTACTGGTTCTGGGGTGACAGTAATGGATATGGTACTGGGGTGAAATTACTAGATCTGGCACTGGGGTGAAATTACTAGATCTGGCAATGGGGTGAAAGTACTGGTTCTCTTACTGGGGTGTAGGTACTGTATTTGGCACTGGGGTAAAAGTACTGGATAGGACATTGGCGCGACAGTAATGGATCTGTTACTGGGGTGATATTAATAGATCTGGTATTCGGGTGACAGTACTCGCACTGGGGTGACAGAACTCCATCTGGTACTGGGGTGACAGTATAGGATCTGGTACCGAGGTGACAGTACTGGATTTAATACTGGGGAGACAGTAACGGATCTAATACTGGTGTGATAGTACTAGAACTGGTATTAGTGACAATACTGAAGATGGTACAAGGGTGACACTGCGCGATGAGAGTACTGGATATGGTATCGAGGTAAAAGCATTGGATTTGGTAACAGGGTAACAGTACTGGATCTGGTACCGAGGTGATAGTACTGGGTCTGGTACTGGGGTGACAGTATTGCATCCTATACTGGGGTGAGAGTACTGAATCCTATAATGGAGTGACAGTACTGGATCCTATACTGGGGTGACAGTATTGCATCCCATACTGGTGTAAGAATACTGAATTCTATAATGCGGTGACAGTACTGGATCCTATATTTTGGTGACAGTATTGGATCCTATACTGGGGTGACAGTACTGGATCCTAGACTGGGGTGACATAACTGGATCTGGTGCTGTATGGTACTGGGGTAGTACACTGAATCTGGTACCGGGGTAACAGCAGTGGATATGGAACAAACAGGACAGTACTATATCTGGTACCGTGAAGACAGTACTCGATCTGGTACGGGGGTGACAGTACTGGATCTGCTATTAGGGTGACTGTACTGTATTTCCTACTGGGGTTAGGTTACTCGATCTGGTACTGGCGTGACAATACTGGATCATCTACTGGTATGACAGTACTGGAACCTGCTAATGGTATGACAGTACTGGAACTGCTACTGGGGAGACAGAACTGGATCTGGTACTAGGGTGACAATACTGAATCTCGTAATGGGGCGACAGTACTGAATCTAGTACTGAGTGATAGTACTGAATCTGGTACTGCGGTGACAGTACTAAATCTGGAACTGGGGTGACAGTGCTGAATCTGGTACTGGGGCGAGAGTACTGAATCTGGTACTGGGGTGACGGTACTGAATCTGGTACTGGGTTGACAGTACTGAATCTAGTATTGGTGTGACGGTACTGAATCTAGTACTTGGGTGACGGTACTGAATCTGGTACTGGGGTGACAGTACTGAATCTAGTACTTGGGTGACGGTACTGAATCTGGTACTGGGGTGACAGTACTGAATCTGGTACTGGGGTGACAGTACTGAATCTGGTACTGGGGTGACAGTACTGAATCTGGTACTGGGGTGACAGTACTGAATCTGGTACTGGGGTGACAGTACTGAATCTGGTACTGGGGTGACAGTACTGAATCTGGTACTGGGGTGACAGTACTGAATCTGGTACTGGGGTGACAGTACTGAATCTGGTACTGGGGTGACAGTACTGAATCTGGTACTGGGGTGACAGTACTGAATCTGGTACTGGGGTGACAGTACTGAATCTGGTACTGGGGTGACAGTACTGAATCTGGTACTGGGGTGACAGTACTGAATCTGGTACTGGGGTGACAGTACTGAATCTGGTACTGGGGTGACAGTACTGAATCTGGTACTGGGGTGACAGTACTGAATCTGGTACTGGGGTGACAGTACTGAATCTGGTACTGGGGTGACAGTACTGAATCTGGTACTGGGGTGACAGTACTGAATCTGGTACTGGGGTGACAGTACTGAATCTGGTACTGGGGTGACAGTACTGAATCTGGTACTGGGGTGACAGTACTGAATCTGGTACTGGGGTGACAGTACTGAATCTGGTACTGGGGTGACAGTACTGAATCTGGTACTGGGGTGACAGTACTGAATCTGGTACTGGGGTGACAGTACTGAATCTGGTACTGGGGTGACAGTACTGAGTCTGGTACTGGGGTGACAGTACTGATCTGGTACTGGGTGACAGTACTGAATCTGGTACTGGGGTGACAGTACTGAATCTGGTACTGGGGTGACAGTACTGAAATCTGGTACTGGGGTGACAGTACTGAATCTGGTACTGGGGTGACAGTACTGAATCTGGTACTGGGGTGACAGTACTGAATCTGGTACTGGGGTGACAGTACTGAATCTGGTACTGGGGTGACAGTACTGAATCTGGTACTGGGGTGACAGTACTGAATCTGGTACGGGGTTGACAGTACTGTATCTGGTACTGGGGGTGACAGTACTGAATCTGGTACTGGGTGACAGTACTGAATCTGTACTGGGGTGACAGTACTGGATCTGGTACTGGTGACAGTACTGATCTGGTACTGGGGTGACAGTACTGGATTACCGTGGTGACAGTACTGATCTGGTAAGGGGTGACAGTACTTGATCTGCTACTGGATCATTATTGGATCTGTCTGGTGACAGTACTGGATCTGTACTGGGGGACAGTCTGATCTGTACTGGGGTGACAGTACTGGATCTTACTGGGGTGACAGTACTGGATTCTTACTGGGGTGACAGTACTGGATCTCGTACTGGGGTGACAGTAATGGATCTGGTACTGGGTGACAGTACTGGATCTGTACTGGGGTGACAGTACTGATCTGTACTGGGGTGACAGTAATGGATCTTTGTACTGGGGTGACAGTACTGGATCTGGTACTGGGGTGACAGTACTAGGATGGTACTGGGTGACAGTACTGGATCTGGTACTGGGATGGCGGTACTGGATCTCCTACTAGAGGTGATCAGTACTGGATAAGGTACTGGGTGACAAGTACTGGATCTGGCATGATGGTGACAGTAATGGATCTGGCACTGGGGTGACAGTATGGATCTGGCACTGGGGTGACGTACTGGATCTGGAACTGGGGTTGACAGTACTGGATCTGGCACTGGGGTGACAGTACTGGATCTGGCACTGGTGGTGACAGTATGGTCTGGCACACTGGGGTGACAGTACTGGATCTGCACTGGGGTGACAGTACTGGATCTGCTACTGGGGTGACAGTACTGGATCTCGTTACTGGGGTGACAGTACTGGATCTCGTACTGGGGTGACAGTACTGGATCTGGAACCTGGGGTGACAGTACTGGATCTGGTACTGGGGTGACAGTACTGGATCTGGTACTGGGGTGACAGTACTGGATCTGGTACTGGGGTGACAGTACTGGATCTGGTACTGGGGTGACAGTACTGGATCTGGTACTGGGGTGACAGTACTGGATCTGGTACTGGGGTGACAGTACTGATCTGGTACTGGGGTGACAGTACTGGATCTGGTACTGGGGTGACAGTACTGGATCTGGTACTGGGGTGGCAGTACTTTATCTGGTACTGGGGTGGCAGTACTGGATCTGGTACTGGGGTGGCAGTACTGGATCTGTTACTAGGATGGCAGTACTGGATCTGGTACTGAGGGTGGCAGTACTGGATCTGGTACTAGGGTGGCAGTACTGGATCTGGTACTGGGGTGACAGTACTGGATCTGGTACTGGGGTGACAGTACTGGATTTGGTACTGGGTGACAGTACTGGATTTGGTACTTGGGTGACAGTACTGAATCTCGTACTGGATTGACAGTACTGGATCTCGTACTGGGGTGAGAGTACTGGACCTCGCACTGGGGTGAGTGCTGGATCTGTTACTTGGGTGACAGTGCTGGATCTGTTACTGGGGTGACAGTGCTGGATGTGTTATTGGGTGACAGTGCTGGATCTTTTACTGGGGTGACAATGCTTGATCTTTTACTGGGGTGACAGTGCTGGATCTGGTACTGGGGTGACAGTGCTGGATCTGGCACTGGGATGACTACGGGATTTGGTACTGGGTTGAGAGTATTGGATTTGGTACTGGGGTGACATTATTGGGTTTCCTACTCGGGTGAAAGTACTGGGTCTCGTACTGGAGTGACAGTGCTAAATCTGTTACTGGGGTGACAGTGCTAGATCTGTTACTGAGGTGACAGTACTGGATCTGGTAGTGGGGTGACAGTATTGGATCTAGTACTGGGGTGACAGTACTGGATCTGGTAGTGGTGCGACAGTACTGGATCTGGTAGTGGTGCGACAGTACTGGATCTTGTACTGGGGTGACAGTACTGAATCTTGTACTTTGGTGACAGTACTGGATCTCGTACAGTGGTGACAGTACTGGATCTCGTACTGGGGTGGCAGTGCTGGATCTCGTACTAGAGTGAGAGTACTGGATCTGGTACTGGGGTGACAGTACTGGATTTGTAACTGGGATGACAGTACTGGATCTGTTACTGCTATGACAGTACAGGATCTCGCACTGCTGTGACAGTACTTGATCTCGTACTGGAGTGACAGTGCTGGATCTGTTACTGTGGTGAATGTGCTGGATGTGTTACTGGGGTGACAGTGCTGGATATGTTAATGGGGTGAGCGTACTGGATCTGGAACTGGGATGAGAGTACTGGATCTCGTACTGGGGTGACAGTACTGGATTTGGTGCGGGGGTGGCTGTAGTGGATCTGGTGCTAGGGTGACAGTACTGGATCTGGTACTGGGGTGACAGTAATTATTCTGGTACTGGGGTGATAGTACTGGATCTGGTACTGGGGTGACAGAACTGGATTTGGTATTGGGGTGACAGAACTGT
The DNA here is from genome assembly GCF_036320965.1 of Panulirus ornatus. Classification (NCBI taxonomy): domain Eukaryota; kingdom Metazoa; phylum Arthropoda; class Malacostraca; order Decapoda; family Palinuridae; genus Panulirus; species Panulirus ornatus. Next base: position 7,993,023 of record NC_092255.1, on the reverse strand, counting down.
ATCTCGTACTGGGGTGACAGAACTGTATCTGGTACTGGGATGAGAGTAATGGATTGTCTTTGTGACAGTACTGGATCTGGTACTGGGTGACAGTATGTTGGGTTGCGTACTTATTGGTACTGGGGTGACAGTGACTGGATATGTACTGGGGACAGTACTGGATCTGGTACTGGGTGACAGTACTGGATCTGGTATGGGTGACAGTACTGGATCTGTACTTGGGGTGACAGTACTGGATTGGTACTGGGTGACAGTCTGTACTGGATCTCGTACTGGGGTGACAGATATGGATCTGGTACTGGGTGACGTACTGGATCTGGTACTGGGGTGAGAGTACTGGATCTCGTACTGGGGTGACAGTACTGATCTGTTACTGGGGTGACAGTACTGGATCTCTTACTGGGGTGACATACTTGATCTGGTACTGGGGTGACAGTACTGGATCTGGTACTGGGTGACATACTGGATCTGTACTGGGGGTGACAGTACTGGATCTTGTTACTGGGGTGACAGTACTGGATCTGGTACTGGGTGACAGTACTGGATATGGTACTGGGGTGACAGTACTGGATCTGTTACTGGGTGACAGTACTGGATTTCTGGTACTGGGGTGGCAGTACTGGATCTGGTACTGGGGTGACAGTACTGGAATCTGTACGGGGTTACAGTCTGGATCTGGTACTGGCGTGACAGTACTGGATCTGTACTGGTGTGACAGTACTGGATCTGGTACTGGTGTGACAGTACTGGATCTGTACTGGAGTGACAGATACGGATTGGTACTGGGTGACAGTACTGGATCTTGTAATGGGGTGACAGTACTGGATCTGGTACTGGGGTGCCCGTACAGTATCTGGTACTGGGATGCAGTACAGTAAACTGGTACTGGGGTGACAGTACTGTATCCGGTACTTGGGGTGACAGTGCTGGATCTGGTACTGGGTGACAGTGCTGGAACTGTACGGGTGATAATACTGGATCTGGTACTGGGGTGAGAGTACTGGATCTGGTACTGGGGTGAGAGTACTGGATCTCGTACTGTGGTGACAGTACTGGATCTCGTACTGGGCTGACAGTACTGGATCTCGTACTTGGGTAACAGTACTGGATCTCGTACTGGGTGACTATTGGATCTCGTACTGTGGTGACAGTACGGAATCTGGGTACTGGGGTGACAGTACTGAATCAGGAACTGGGGTGACATTACTGAATCTGGTACTGGGTGACAGTGGCTGAATCTGGTACTGGGGGACAGTACTGAATCTGCTACTGGGTGACCAGTACTGAATCTGGTACTGGGTGACAGTACTGAATCTGGTACTGGGGTGACAGTAATGAATCTGGTACTAGGGGGTGACAGTACTGAATCTGGTACTAGGGGTGACAGTACTGAATCTGGTAACTGGGTGACCAGTACTGAACTGGTACTGGGGTTGACAGTACTGATCTGGTACTGGGGTGACAGTACTGGATCTGGTACTGGGGTGACAGTACTGGATCTGGTACTGGGGTGACAGTACTGGATCTGGTACTGGGGTGACAGTACTGGATCTGGTACTGGGGTGACAGTACTGGATCTGGTACTGGGGTGACAGTACTGGATCTGGTACTGGGGTGACAGTACTGGATCTGGTACTGGGTGACAGTATTGGATCTGGTACTGGGTTGACAGTACTGGATCTGTACTGGGGGACAGTAATGGATATGGTACTGGGGTGACAGTTCTGGATCTGGTACTGGGTGACAGTACTGGATCTGGTACTGGTGTGACAGTACTGGATCTGGTACTGGGGTGACAGTACTGAATCTGGTACTGGGTGACATACTGATCTGTACTGGGATACTGAATCTGGTACTGGGTGACAGTACTGGATCTGGTACTGGGTGACAGTACTGGATCTGTACTGGCTGTTGACAGTACTGATCTGGTACTGGGTGTGCAGTACTGGATCTGTACTGGGGTGACAGTACTGGATCTCGTACTGGGTGACAGTACTGGATCTGTTACTGGGTGACAGTACTGGATATGTTACTGGGGTGACAGTACTGGATCTGGTACTGGGTGACAGTACTGGATCTGGTACTGGGTGACAGTCTGGATTTGTACTGGGTGACAGTACTGGATCTGGTACTGGGTGACAGTACTGGATCTGGTACTGGGGTGACCGTACCTAGGATCTGGGTACGGGGGTGACAGTACGGGATCTGTACCTGGGTGTGCAGACTGGATCTGGTCCTGGGGGTGACAGTACGGATCTGGTATGGGGACAGTACTGGATCTGGTACCTGGGGTGACCAGTACTGGATCTGGTACTGGGGTGACAGTATGGATCTGGTACTGGGGTGCCAGTACTTGGATCTGGTACCTGGGGTGACCTTAATGGATCTGGTACTGGGGTGGACAGTATGGATCTGGTACTGGGGTGACAGTACTGGATCTGGTACTGGGTGACAGTACTGGATCTGGTACTGGGGTGACAGTACTGGATCTGGTACTGGGTGACAGTACTGGATCTGGTACTGGGGTGACAGTACTGGATCTGGTACTGGGGTGACCGTACTGGATCTGGTACTGGGTGACAGGTACTGGATCTGGTACTGGGTGACAGTACTGGATCTGTACTGGGGTGAGCAGTACTGGATCTGGTACTGGGGTGACAGACTGGATCTGGTAATGGGTGACAGTACTGGATCTGGTACTGGGGTGACAGTACTGGATCTGGTACCTGAGGGTGACAGTACTGGATCTGGTACATGGGGTGACAGTACTGGATCTGGGTACTGTGGTGACCAGTACTGGATCTGGTACCTGTGGTGGACAGTACTGGGATTCTGGTACTGGGGTGACAGTACTGGATCTGGTACCTGGGTGTGACAGTACTTGGGGATCTGGTACTGGTGGTGACAGTACAGGATCTGGTACTGGGGTGACAGTACTGGATCTGGTACTAGGGGGTGACAGTACTGGATCTGGTACTGTGGTGACAGTACTGGATCTGGTACTGGGGTGACAGTACTGGATCTGGTAACTGGGGTGACAGTATGGATCTGGTACTGGGGTGACAGTACTGGATCTGTTACTGATTTGACAGTACAGGATCTGGTACTGGCTGTGACAGTATTGGTTCTGGTACTGGGTGACAGTACTGGATCTGGTACTGGGTGACAGTACTGGATCTGTACTGGGTGACCGTACTGATCTGTACTGGGTGGACAGTACTGAATCTGTACCTGGGGTGACAGTACTGGATCTGGTACTGCGGTGTGACAGTATGGATCTGGTTACCTGAGGGTGACAGTACTGGATCTGGCCTGGGGTGACAGTACTGGATCTGGCTCTGGGGTGACAGTACTGGATCTGGTACTGGGGTGACAGTACTGGATCTGGTACTGGGGTGACAGTACTGGATCTGGTACTGGGTGACAGTACTGGATCTGGTACTGGGGTGACAGTACTGGATCTGGTACTGCGGTGACAGTACTGGATCTGGTACTGGGGTGACAGTACTGGATCTGGTACTGGGGTGACAGTACTGGATCTGGTACTGGGGTGACAGTACTGGATCTGGTACTGGGGTGACAGTACTGGATCTGGTATTGGGTGACAGTACTGGATCTGGTACTGGGGTGACAGTACTGGATCTGGTACTGGGGTGACAGTACTGGATCTGGTACTGGGGTGACAGTACTGGATCTGGTACTGGGTGACAGTACTGGATCTGGTACTGGGGTGACAGTACTGGATCTGGTACTGGGGTGACAGTACTGGATCTGGTACTGGGGTGACAGTACTGGATCTGGTACTGGGGTGACAGTACTGGATCTGGTACTGGGTGACAGTACTGGATCTGGTACTAGGGGGTGACAGTACTGGATCTGTACTGGGGGGACTACTGGATCTGGTACTGGGATGACAGTACTGGATCTGGTACTAGGTATGACAGTACTGGATTCTGGTACTGGGGTGAGCAGTACTGGGATCTGGTACTGGGTGACGCACTGATCTGGTACTGGGGTGACAGTACAGATCTGGTACTGGGGTGACAGTACTGGATCTGGTACTGGGGTGACAGTACTGGATCTGGTACTGGGGTGACAGTACTGGATCTCGTACTGGGGTGACAGTAATGGATCTCGTACTGGGGTGACAGTACTGGATCTGGTACTGGGTGACAGTACTGGATCTGGTACTGGGGTGACAGTACTGGATCTGGTACTCGGGGAGGCAGTACTGGATCTGGTACTGGGGTGACAGTACTGGATCTGGTACTGGGGTGACAGTACTGGATCTGGTACTGGGGTGACAGTACTGGATCTGGTACTAGGGTGACAGTTCTGGATCTGGTACTAGGGTGACAGTACTGGATCTGGTACTTGGGTTACAGTACTGAATCTGGTACTGGGGTGACAGTACTGGATGTGATGCTGGGGTGACAGTACTGGATCTATTACTGGGGTGAAAATATTGGAGCTGGTACTGGGGTGAAAGTAATGGATCTGGTACTGGGGTGACATTACTAGATCTGGTACTGGGTTGACAATACTTGATCTAGTTCTGGGGTGACAGTACTTGATTTAGTACTTGGTTTGACAGTAATGGATCTGGTACTGGGGTAACAGTACTGGATCTGGTACCGAGGTGACAGTACTGGATGTGGTACAGATGTGCCAGTACTGGATTTGGTACGGAGTTGGTAAAGGATTTGGTACTATTGGTGACAATACTGGATCGGTACGGGGTGACGTCCGGATCTGGTACTGGGTGACAGTACTGGATCTGTACTGGGTGACAGTACTGGATCTCGTACTGGGGTGACAGTACTGGATCTCGTACTGGGGTGACAGTACTGGATCTGATACTGGGGTGACAGTACTGGATCTGGTACTGGGGTGACAGTATTGGATCTGGTACTGGGTGACAGTACTGGATCTGGTACTGGGGTGACAGTACTGGATCTGTACTGGGGTGACAGTACTAGATCTGGTACTGGGTGACTGCTAGATCTCTACTGGGTGACAGTACTGGATCTGGTACTGGGGTGACAGTACTGTGATCTGGTACTGGGGGTGACAGTACTGGATCTGGTACTGGGGTGACAGTAATGGATTTGGTACTGGGGTGACAGTACTGGATCTGGTACTGGGGTGACAGTACTGGATCTGGTACTGGGGTGACAGTACTGGATCTGGTACTGGGGTGACAGTACTGGATCTGGTACTGGGGGTGACAGTACTGGATCTGGTACTGGGGTGACAGTACTGGATCTGGTACTGGGGTGACAGTACTGGATCTGGTACTGGGGTGACAGTACTGGATCTGGTACTGGGGTGACAGTACTGGATCTGGTACTGGGGTGACAGTACTGGAGATGCTGGGGTGACAGTACTGGATCTATTACTGGGGTGAAAATATTGGAGCTGGTACTGGGGTGACAGTAATGGATCTGGTACTGGGGTGACAGTAATGGATCTGGTACTGGGGTGACATTACTAGATCTGGTACTGGGTTGACAATACTTGATCTAGTTCTGGGATGACAGTACTTGATTTAGTACTTGGTTTGACAGTACTGGATCTGGTACTGGGGTAACAGTACTGGATCTGGTACCAGTGGGACAGTACTGTGATGTGGTACAGATGTGCCAGTACTGGATTTGGTACGGAGTTGGTAAAGGATTTGGTACTGTGGTGACAATACTTGATCTTGCACTGGGATGACAGTACTGGATCTTGTACTTGGGATGACAGTATTGGATCTGGTAATTGGATGACAGACTTAAACTTGTACTAGAGTGACAGTACTGGATTTGGTACCGTGGGTGACTGTAGCTGGATCTGGTACTAAGAGGTGACAGTATTGGATCTGGTACTGAGTGACAGTACTGATCTGGTACTGGGTGACAGTACTGGATCTGGTACTTGAGTGACAGTACTGGATCTGGTACTGGTGACAGTACTGGATCTGTTACTGGGGTGACAGTATGAGATTTGGTACTGGGTGACAGTACTGGATCGGTACTGGGTGACAGTACTGGATCTGGTACGTGGGGTGACAGTACTGGATCTGGTACTGGGGTGACAGTTTTACTTTGTACTGGGTGACAGTACTGGATCTGGTACTGGGTGACAGTACTGGATCTAGTACTAAGGTGACAGTACTGGATCTAGTACTTGGGTGACAAGTACTTGGATCTGGTATTGGGTGGCAAGTACTGGATTTGGTACTGGGTTACAGACTGGATCTCGTACGGGGTGACAGTACTGGATCTGGTACTGGGGTGACAGTACTGGATCTGGTACTGGGGTGACAGTACTGGATCTGGTACTGGGGTGACAGTACTGGATCTGGTACTGGGTGACAGTACTGGATCTGGTACTGGGGTGACAGTACTGGATCTGGTACTGGGGTGACAGTACTGGATCTGGTACTGGGTGACAGTACTGGATCTGGTACTGGGGTGACAGTACTGGATCTGGTACTGAGGTGACAGTACTGGATCTGGTACTGGGGTGACAGTACTGGATCTGGTACTGGGGTGACAGTACTGGATCTGGTACTGGGGTGACAGTACTGGATCTGGTACCAGGGTGACAGTACTGGATCTGGTACTGGGGTGACAGTACTGGATCTGGTACTGGGGTGACAGTACTGGATCTGGTACTGGGGTGACAGTACTGGATCTGGTACTGGGGTGACAGTACTGGATCTGGTACTGGGGTGACAGTACTTGGATCTGGTACTGGGGTGACAGTACTGGATCTGGTACTGGGGTGACAGTACTGGATCTGGTACTGGGGTGGACAGTACTGGATCTGGTACTGGGGTGACAGTACTGGATCTGGTACTGGGGTGACAGTACTGGATCTGGTACTGGGGTGACAGTACTGGATCTGGTACTGGGGTGACAGTACTGGATCTGGTACTGGGGTGACAGTACTGTCTGGTACTGGGGTGACAGTACTGAATCTGGTAACTGGGTGACAGTACTGGATGCTGCAGCTGGGGTTGTGACAGTACTGGATTTGGTGCTGGCTTGACAGTACTGCATCTGTTACAGGCGTACAGTGCTGGATCTGGTACTGGCGTGACAGCACTCGATCTGGTAATGCCGTGACAGTACTGGATCTGGTACTGTTGTGACAGTACTGGATCTAGTACTGGCGTGAGAGTACCAGATTGTTACTGGGGGACCGTACTGGATCTGTACTGGGTGACAGTACGGATCTGGTCTGGGGTGAGCTATGATCTGGTATACTGAGGTCTCAGTATTAGCTCTGGTACTGGGATGACAGTACTGGATCTGGTACATTGGTGACAATACTGGATCTGATAAGGTGACAGTACTGGATCTGGTGCTGAGGTGACAGTACTGGATCTGGTACTGAGGTGACAGTACTGGATCTGGTACTGAGGTGACAGTACTGGATCTGGTACTGAGGTGACAGTACTGGATCTGGTACTGAGGTGACAGTACTGGATCTGGTACTGAGGTGACAGTACTGGATCTGGTACTGAGGTGACAGTACTGGATCTGGTACTGAGGTGACAGTACTGGATCTGGTACTGAGGTGACAGTACTGGATCTGGTACTGAGGTGACAGTACTGGATCTGGTACTGAGGTGACAGTACTGGATCTGGTACTGAGGTGACAGTACTGGATCTGGTACTGAGGTGACAGTACTGGATCTGGTACTGAGGTGACAGTACTGGATCTGGTACTGAGGTGACAGTACTGGATCTGGTACTGAGGTGACAGTACTGGATCTGGTACTGAGGTGACAGTACTGGATCTGGTACTGAGGTGACAGTACTGGATCTGGTACTGAGGTGACAGTACTGGATCTGGTACTGAGGTGACAGTACTGGATCTGGTACTGAGGTGACAGTACTGCATCTGGTACTGAGGTGACAGTACTGCATCTGGTACTGAGGTGACAGTACTGCATCTGGTACTGAGGTGACAGTACTGCATCTGGTACTGAGGTGACAGTACTGCATCTGGTACTGAGGTGACAGTACTGCATCTGGTACTGAGGTGACAGTACTGCATCTGGTACTGAGGTGACAGTACTGCATCTGGTACTGAGGTGACAGTACTGCATCTGGTACTGAGGTGACAGTACTGCATCTGGTACTGAGGTGACAGTACTGCATCTGGTACTGAGGTGACAGTACTGCATCTGGTACTGAGGTGACAGTACTGGCATCTGGTACTGAGGTGACAGTACTGCATCTGGTACTGAGGTGACAGTACTGCATCTGGTACTGAGGTGACAGTACTGCATCTGGTACTGAGGTGACAGTACTGCATCTGGTACTGAGGTGACAGTACTGCATCTGGTACTGAGGTGACAGTACTGCATCTGGTACTGAGGTGACAGTACTGCATCTGGTACTGAGGTGACAGTACTGCATCTGGTACTGAGGTGACAGTACTGCATCTGGTACTGAGGTGACAGTACTGGATCTGGTACTGAGGTGATAGTACTGCATTGTACTGGTAGATGACAGTGTCTGGGATCTCATGGTACTGAGGTGACAGTACTGCATCTGGTACTGAGGTGACAGTACTGCATCTGGATATCGTGAGGTGGTGACAGTACTGCATCTGGTACTGAGGTGACAGTACTGCATCTGGTACTGAGTGGTGACAGTACTGCATTGACTAGTGACGTACTGATGGTACGAGTGACAGTACTGCATCTGGTACTGAGGTGATAGTACTGGACCTGGTACCTTGATGAAAGTACTGGATGTAGTACTAGGGTGACAGTACTGGATGTAGTACTAGGGTGACAGTACTGGATCTGGTATTGATGTGACGGTACTGGATCTTGTCCTGGCGTGACGGTACTGGATCTTGTACCAAGGTAAAAATATTGGGTATGGTACTTGAGCGAAAGTACTGGATCTGGTACTGGCGTGACAGTACTGGATCTGGTATTGGGGTGACATTACTTTATCTGGTACTGGAGTGACAGTACTGGATCTGGTACTGAGGTGATAGTACTGGCTCTGGTACTGAGGTGATAGTACTGGATCTGGTACTGGGGTGAGAGTACTGGATCTGGTACTGGAGTGACAGTACTGGACCTAGTACTGGGGTGACAGTACTTGATCTGGTGCTGGGGTGACATTACTGGATCTGGTACGGGGTGAAAATATTGGAGCTTGTACTGGGGTGACAGTAATGGATCTGGTACTGGGGTGAAGTACTGGATCTGGTAATGGGGCGACAGTACTTGATCTAGTACTTGGGTGACAGTACTTGATCTACTACTAGTGTGACAATGCTGGACTTAGTACAGGGATGACAGTACTGGATCTGGTACTGGGGTAACAGTACTGGATCAGTTACCGAGGTGACAGTACTAGATCTAGTACTGATGTGCTAGTACTGGATGTGGTATGGAGGAGTTGGTAAAGGATCTGTTACTGGGGTGACATTACTGGATCTGGTACTGGGATGACAGTACTGGATTTGGTAATGGGATGACAGCACTGGATCTGATAATGGGATGACAGTATTGAATCTGGTAATGGGATTATAGTAATGGATCTGACACTCCGTTGACACTACTGGATCTGGTACTAGTGTGACAAAACTGTGTTAGGCCTTGGGCTGCGATTCCTGGATCTGGTCCTTGTGTAGCTGTCCTTAATCTGGTCTGGGGTGTCAGTCCTGGATCTGGTTCTGGGATGAAAGAACTATGTTTGGTACTGGGGTGACTAGTAAATCTAGTATTAGGGTGACGGTGCTGGATCTGGTACTGGGGTGACTACTGGATCTGGTCCTGTGATGATGCTGGATCTGGTCCTGGGGTCTTAGTCCTTATATGGTACTAAGGTCTCAGTATTGGCTCTGGTACTGGGGTGACAGTACTGGATCTGGTACATTTGTGACAGCACTAGATCTGGTACTAGGGTGACAGTACTGGATCTGGTACTGGGGTGACAGTACTAGAACTGGTACTGACGTGACACACTGGATCTGGTACTGAGATGACGGTACTGGATCTGCTACTGAGGTGACAGTACTAGATCTGGTACTGAGGTGACAGTACTAGATCTGGTACTGAGGTGACAGTACTAGATCTGGTACTGAGGTGACAGTACTAGATCTGGTACTGAGGTGACAGTACTAGATCTGGTACTGAGGTGACAGTACTAGATCTGGTACTGAGGTGACAGTGCTAGATCTGGTACTGAGGTGACAGTGCTAGATCTGGTACTGAGGTGACAGTGCTAGATCTGGTACTGAGGTGACAGTGCTAGATCTGGTACTGAGGTGACAGTGCTAGATCTGGTACTGAGGTGACAGTGCTAGATCTGGTACTGAGGTGACAGTGCTAGATCTGGTACTGAGGTGACAGTGCTAGATCTGGTACTGAGGTGACAGTACTAGATCTGGTGCTGAGGTGACAGTACTAGATCTGGTACTGAGGTGACAGTACTAGATCTGGTACTGAGGTGACAGTACTAGATCTGGTACTGAGGTGACAGTACTAGATCTGGTACTGAGGTGACAGTACTAGATCTGGTACTGAGGGTGACAGTACTAGATCTGGTACTGAGGTGACAGTACTAGATCTGGTACTGAGGTGACAGTACTAGATCTGGTACTGAGGTGACAGTACTAGATCTGGTACTGAGGTGACAGTACTAGATCTGGTACTGAGGTGACAGTACTAGATCTGGTACTGAGGTGACAGTACTAGATCTGGTACTGAGGTGACAGTACTAGATCTGGTACTGAGGTGACAGTACTAGATCTGGTACTGAGGTGACAGTACTAGATCTGGTACTGAGGTGACAGTACTAGATCTGGTACTGAGGTGACAGTACTAGATCTGGTACTGAGGTGACAGTGCTAGATCTGGTACTGAGGTGACAGTACTAGATCTGGTACTGAGGTGACAGTACTGCATCTGGTACTGAGGGTGACAGTACTGATCTGGTACTGAGGTGACAGTACTGCATCTGGTACTGAGGTGACAGTACTGCATCTGGTACTGAGGTGACAGTGCTAGCATCTGGTACTGAGGTGACAGTACTAGCATCTGGTACTGAGGTGACAGTACTAGATCTGGTACTGAGGGTGACAGTACTAGCATCTGGTACTGAGGTGGACAGTACTAGATCTGGGTACTGAGGTGACAGTACTGGATCTGGTACTGAGGTGACAGTACTAGATCTGGTACTGAGGTGACAGTACTAGATCTGGTACTGAGGTGACAGTACTAGCATCTGGTACTGAGGGTGACAGTACTGCATCTGGTACTGAGGTGACAGTACTAGCATCTGGTCCTGAGGTGACAGTACTGAATCTGGTCCTGAGGTGACAGTACTGAATCTGGTACTGAGGTGACAGTACTGAATCTGGTCCTGAGGTGACAGTACTAGATCTGGTACTGAGGTGACAGTACTAGATCTGGTACTGAGGTGACAGTACTAGATCTGGTACTGAGGTGACAGTACTAGATCTGGTACTGAGGTGACAGTACTAGATCTGGTACTGAGGTGACAGTACTAGATCTGGTACTGAGGTGACAGTACTAGATCTGGTACTGAGGTGACAGTACTAGATCTGGTACTGAGGTGACAGTACTAGATCTGGTACTGAGGTGACAGTACTAGATCTGGTACTGAGGTGACAGTACTAGATCTGGTACTGAGGTGACAGTACTGGATCTGGTACTAGGATGACAGTACTGGATCTGGTATTGATGTTACGGTACTGGATCTGGTATAGAGGTGACGGTACTGGATCTGGTGCTGAGGTTACGGTATTGGATTTTGTCCTCAGATGACAGTACTGTATCTTGTACTGGCGTGACGGTACTGGATCTTGTACCGAGGAAACAGTATTGGATCTGGGACTGGGGCGACAGTATTGGGTCTGGCACCGGGGTGACAGTACGGGATCTGGTACTGGGGTGACAGTACTGTATCTGCAACTGGGGTAACAGTACTGAATTTGCTACTGGGGTGACAGCACTGTATCTGATACTGGGGTAACAGTACTGAATCTGGTACTGGGGTGACAGTACTGGATCTGCTACTGGGGTGACAATACTGGATCTGCCACTTGGGTGACAATACTGAATCTGCTACTGGAGTGACAGCACTGGATCTACTACTGGGGTGACAGTGCTGGATCTGCCAATGGACTGACAGAGATAGATCAGCTACTGGGGTGACAGCTCTGGATCTGGTACTGAGGTGACAGCACTACATCTGGTACTGGGGTAACAGTACTGGATCTGGTACTGGCGCGACAGCACTCGATCTGGTAATGGCGTGTCAGTACTGGATATGGTATTGGTGTGACACACTGGATCTATTACTTGCGGGAGAATACCGGATTTGGTACTGGGGTGACAGTACAGGATCTGCTCCTGGGATGACAGTAGTGGAACTTGGTGCTGGGGCGGTAGTCCTTATTTGGTAATGAGGTTTCAGTATTGGCTCTTGTACTGGGGTGACAGTACTGGATCTAGTTCATTGATGACAGTACCGGATCTGATACCGGGGTGACAGTACTAGATCTGGTATTGGGGTGATATTACTGGATCTAGTACTGGGGTGACAGTACTGGATCTGATACTGAGGTGACAGTACTGGATCTGATACTTGAGTTATAACACGAGATTTCGTACTGGCGTGACAGTACTTGATGTGGTACTGGGGTGACAGTACTGGATGTGGTACTGGGGTGACAGTACTGGTTCTGGTACTGGGGTGACAGTACTCGATGTGGTACTGGGGTGACAGTACTGGTTCTGGTACTGGGGTGACAGTACTGGTTCTGGTACTGGGGTGACAGTACTGGTTCTGGTACTGGGGTGACAGTACTGGTTCTGGTACTGGGGTGACAGTACTGGTTCTGGTACTGGGGTGACAGTACTGGTTCTGGTACTGGGGTGACAGTGCTGGTTCTGGTACTGGGGTGACAGTACTGGTTCTGGTACTGGGGTGACAGTACTGGTTCTGGTACTGGGGTGACAGTACTGGTTCTGGTACTGGGGTGACAGTACTGGTTCTGGTACTGGGGTGACAGTACTGGATCTGGTACTGGGGTGACTACTGGATCTGGTACTGGGGTAATAGTACTGGATCTGGTACTGATGTGACAGTACTGGATTTGGTGCTAGGGTCACAGTAATGGATCTGGAACTTGGGTCACAGTACTGGATCTCGTACTGGCGTGACAGTACTGGATCTGGTATTGGTTACTGGGGTTACTGGGTTCTGGTATTGGGTAGTGGGGTGACAGCGCTGGATCTGGTATTGAGGTGACAGTACTGGATCTGGTATCGAGATGACGGTAATGGATCTGGTACTGGGGTGAGGGTAGTGGACCTGGTACTGGGCTGTGGGTAATGGATCTGGTATTGGGGTGAGGGTATTTGATCTGGTACTGGGGTGACAGTGGTGGATCAAGGTCTAGGGTGACAGTACTGGATCTGGTCCTGAGGTGACAGTACTGGATCTGGTCCTGGGGTAACAGTACTGGATCTGGTACGGAGGTAACAGTACTGTATCTGGTATTGGGGTGACAGTACTGTATCTGGTACTGCGGTGACGTTACTGTGTCTGGTACTTGGGTGACAGTACTGGATATGCTAAAGGGTTGGTCATACTTTATATAATAAAAAGGTGACAGTGACATGATAATCTAGCGAAATTTAGAGATATGGTACTGGGGTGACCTTTCGAGATATGGAATTGGGGTGACATTTCGAGTTATGGTGCTGGTGTGACGTTTCGAGATATGGTGCTGGTGTGACATTTCGAGATATGGTGCTGGTGTGAGAGTAAGGATTCTGGTAGTTGGGTAACACTAATGGATCTTGAGCTGGAGTGACGGCACTGGATCTGGTACTGGGGTGACGATGCTGGATCTGGTACTGGGGTGACAGTGCTGTATCTGCAACTGGGGTAACAGTACTGGATTTGCTACTGAGGTGACAGTACTGGATCTGATACTGGGGTAACAGTACTGAATCTGGTGCTGGGGTGACAGTACTGTATCTGCTACTGGGGTGACAATACTGGATCTACTACTGGGGTGACAATACTGGATCTACTACTGGGGTGACAATACTGAATCTGCTACTGGAGTGACAGCACTGGATCTACTACTGGGGTGAGAGTGCTGGATCTGCCAATGGACTGACAGAGATAGATCAGCTACTGGGGTGACAGCTCTGGATTTGGTACTGAGGTGACAGCACTACATTTGGTACTGGGGTAACAGTACTGGATCTGGTACTGGCGCGACAGCACTGGATCTGGTAATGGCGTGTCAGTACTGGATATGGTATTGGTGTGACACACTGGATCTATTACTTGCGGGAGAATACCGGATTTGGTACTAGGGTGACAGTACAGGATCTGCTCCTGGGATGACAGTAGTGGATCTGGTACTGGGGCGGTAGTCCTTTTTGGTAATGAGGTTTCAGTATTGGCTCTTGTACTGGGGTGACAGTACTGGATCTAGTTCATTGATGACAGTACCGGATCTGATACCGGGATGACATTACTAGACCTGGTATTGTGGTGATATTACTGGATCTGGTACTGGGGTGACAGTACTGGATCTGATACTGAGGTGACCGTACTGGATCTGATACTTGAGTTATAACACGAGATTTCGTACTGGCGTGACAATACTTGATGTGGTACTGGGGTGACTACTGGATGTGGTACTGGGGTGACAGTACTGGATGTGGAACTGGGGTGACAGTACTGGATGTGGAACTGGGGTGACAGTACTGGATGTCGTATTGGGGTGACAGTACTGGTTCTGGTGCTGGGGTGACAGTACTGGTTCTGGTACTGGGGTGACAGTACTGGTTCTGGTACTGGGGTGACAGCACTGGATCTTGTACTGGGGTAATAGTACTGGAGCTGGTACTGGGGTAACAGTACTGGATCTGATACCGATGTGACAATACTGGATCTGGTACTGGGGTGACAGTACTGGATCTACTACTGGCGTTAGAGTAGCGGATTTGGTACTGGGGTGACTACTGGATCTGGTCCTGGGATAACAGTACTGGATTTGGTCCTGGGGTGTCAGTCTTTATCTGGTACTGGGGTGACAGTACTGGATCTGATGCATTAGTGACAGTACTGGATCTAATGATGAGGTGACAGTACTAGATCTAGTACTGAGGTGACTACTAGATCTGGTACTGGGGTGACAGTACTGGATCTGGTACTGATGCGACAGAACTGGATCTGGTACTGGGGTGACAGTACTGGATCTGGTACTGGGGTGACAGTACTGGATCTGGCACTGGGGTGACAGTACTGGATCTGGTACTGGGGTGACAGTATTGAGGTGACGGTACTGGATCTGGTACTGAGGTGACCGTACTGGATTTGGTACTGAGGTGACAGTATTGGATCTTGTACTGGCGTAACGGTACCGGACCTTGTACCGAGGTAACAGTATTGGATCTGTTACTGGGGTGACTGTACTGGATCTGGTCCTGGGGTGACAGTAATGGACCTGCTACTGGGGTGACGGTACTAGATCTGCTACTGTGGTGACAGGTGATGTTACTAGATCTGCCACTGGGGTGACAGTACTGGATCTGCTACTGGGTTGACAGTACTGGATTTGCTACTGGGGTGACAGTACTAGATATGCTACTGGGGTGACAGTACTAGATATGCTACTGGGGTGACAGTACTAGATATGCTACTGGGGTGACAGTACTAGATAGGCTACTGGGGTGACAGCACTGGATATCCTACTGGGGTGACAGTACTGGATATGCTACTGGGGTGACAGTACTGGATATGCTACTGGGGTGACAGTACTGGATATGCTACTGGGGTGACAATACTGAATCTGCTACTGGGGTGACAATACTGGATCTGCTACTGGGGTGACAGTACTCGATCTGGTACTGGGGTGACAGTACTCGATCTGGTACTGGGGTAACAGTATTGGATCTGTCACCGAGGTGACAGTACTTGATCTGGTACTGGGGTGACAGTACTGGATCTGGTATTAGCGTGACGGTACTGGATCTGGTGCCGAGGTAACAGTATTGGATTTGGTACTGGGGCTACATTACTGGATTTGGTACTGGGGTGACAGTACTGGATCTGGTACCGGGGTAACAGCACTGGATCTGGTACTGGGGTAACAGTGCTGGATCTGGTACTGGGGTAACAGTGCTGGATCTGGTACTGGGGTAACGGTACTGGATCTGGTACTGGGGTAACGGTACTGGATCTGGTACTGGGGTCACAGTACTGGATTTGGTGATAGGGTCATAGTACTGAATCTGGTACTAGGGTCATAGTACTGAATCTGGTACTAGGGTCATAGTACTGGATCTGGTACTAGGGTCATAGTACTGGATCTGGTACTAAAGTCTCAGTTCTGGAGCTCGTACTGGCGTGACAGTACTGGATTTGGTACTGTTGGGACAGCACTGGATCCAGTACTGGCGTGAGAGTACCGGATTTGTTACTGGGGTGACAGTACTGGATCTGGTCCTGGGATGACAGTACTGGATCTGGTCCTGGGGTGTTCGTCCTTATCTAGTACTGAGGTCTCAGTATTGGTTCTGGTACTGGGGTGACACTATTGGATCTGGTACATTGATGACTGTTGGATATGATGCTCATATGATACGACTAGATCTGGTACTGGGGTGATATTACTGGATCTGGTACTGGGGTGACAGTGCTGGGTCTGATACTAGAGTGACAGCAATGGATCTCGTCCTTGCGTGACAGTACGGGATCTGGAACAGGGTTGACAGTATTGTATCTGGTACTGGGGTGACAGTGCTGGATGCTGTACTGTGGAGACAGTACTGGATGTGGTACTGGGGTGACAGTACTGGATCTGGTACTGGGGTGACAGTACTGGATCTCTTACTAGGATAACAGTACTGGACATCTTACTGGGATGACAGTACTGGATCTCTTACTGGGATGACAGTACTGGATCTCTTACTGGGATGACAGTACTGGATCTCTTACTGGGATGACAGTACTGGATCTCTTACTGGGATGACAGTACTGGATCTCTTACTGGGATGACAGTACTGGATCTCTTACTGGGATGACAGTACTGGATCTCTTACTGGGATGACAGTACTGGATCTCTTACTGGGATGACAGTACTGGATCTCTTACTGGGATGACAGTACTGGATCTCTTACTGGGATGACAGTACTGGATCTCTTACTGGGATGACAGAACTGGATCTCTTACTGGGATGACAGTACTGGATCTCTTACTGGGATGACAGTACTGGATCTTGTACTGGGGTGTCAGTACTGGATCTGTTACTGGGATGACAGTACTGGATCTGTTACTGGGATGACAGTACTGGATCTGCTACTAGGGTGACAGTACTGGATCTGCTACTGTGGTGACAGTACTGGATCTGCTACTGTGGTGACAATACTTGATCTGCTACTGTGGTGACAGTACTTGATCTGCTACTTGGGTTACAGTACTGGATCTGCTACTCGGGTGACAGTACTGGATCTGCTACTCGGGTGACAGTACTGGATCTGCTACTGGGGTGACAGTGCTGGATCTGCTACTGGGGTGATAGTGCTGGATCTGCTACTGGGGTGAGTGCTGGATCTGCTACTGGAGTGATCTGGATATGGTACTGAGGTGACACCACTAGATCTGGTACTGAGGTAACAGTACTAGATCTCGTACTAGGGTGACAGTACTGGACCTGCCCTTAGGGTGGCATTACTGTATCTGGTACCCGGGTGACATTACTATATATGATAATACGATGACATTTCGATGTATGATAATCTAGTAAAATTCATAAATATGGTACTAGGGTGACCTTTCGAGAGTTGGAATTGGGGTGACATTTCGAGATATGGTGCTGGTGTGACAGTAAGGATTCTGGTAGCTGATTTATACTAATGGATCTGCCTCTGAGGTGACAGTATTGGATCTGGCACTGTGGTGACATTACCGAATCTGGTGCTGGATTGACAGTGCTGGATCAGGGAATGGGGTGTCAGTGCTGGATCTGTTATTGGGATGAGAGTACTAGATCTGGTACTGGGGTGACAGTAATGGATCTAGTACTGGAGTGACGGTACTGGATCTAGTACTGGGGTGACAGTACTGGATCTAGTACTGGGGTGACAGTACTGGATCTGGTACTGGGGTGACAGTACTGGATCTGGTACTGGGGTGACAGTACTGGATCTGGTACTGGGGTGACAGTACTGGATCTGGTACTGGGGTGACAGTACTGGATCTGGTACTGGTGTAACATTACTGGATCTGGTACTGGTGTCACATTACTGGATCTGAGACTGGGATGACAGTTCTGGAAGTGGTAGTGGCGGGACAATATTGGATCTGGTACTGGCGTGACAGTACTGGATCTGGCATTGAAGTGACAGTACTAGATCTGGTACTGAGGTAATGGCACTGGATCTGGTACTGGGGTGACAATACTGGATCTTGTACTGGGGTGACGGTACTGGATTTGGAACTAGGGTGACTGTACTTGATCTGGTACTGTTGTGACCGTACTGGATCTGGTATTAAGGTGACATTAATGGATCTGGTTTTGGGTTGACGGTACTGGATCTGATACTTGGGTGACGGTACTGGATCTGATACTTGGGTGACGGTACTGGATCTGATACTTGGGCGACGGTACTGGATCTGATACTTGGGTGACGGTACTCGATCTGTTACTGTGGTGACAGTACTGGATCTGGTCCCGGGATAACATGACTGGATCAGATATTGTGGTGACAGTAATGGATCTGGTGCTCGGGTGACTATTGGATGTGGTACTGGAGTGACAGTACTGGATCTTGTATTGAGGTGACAACACTGGATCTGGTACTTGTTAGAGAGTATTGGATCTGGTACTGGGGTGACAGTACTGGATCCGGCACTGGGGTGACAGTACTGGATCCGGCACTGAGGTGACATTAATGGATCCGGTACTGAGGTGACAGTAATGGATCTGGTAGTGGGGTGACACTACTGGATCTGGTAGTGGGGTGACACTACTAAATCTGGTAGTGGGGTGACACTACTGGATCTGGTAGTGGGGTGACACTACTGATTCTGGTAGCGGGGTGACACTACTGATTCTGGTAGCGGGGTGACAGTAATGATTCTGGTAGCGGGGTGACAGTACTGATTCTGGTAGTGGGGTGACAGTACTAATTATGGTAATGGGGTGAGAGTACTTATTATGGTAGTGGGGTGACAGTACTGATTATGGTAGTGGGGTGACAGTACTGATTATGGTAGTGGGGTGACAGTCCTGATTATGGTACTGGAGTGACAGTACTGATCATGGTAGTGGGATGACGGTACTGGATCTGGTAGTGGGATGACAGTACTGGATCTGGTATTGAGGTCTGGTACTGAGGTGCCTTTACTGGCTCTGGTTCTGGGGTGACACTACTAGATCTGGCACTGGGGTGACAGTACTGGATCTGGCACTGGGGTGACAGTACTGGATCTGGCACTGGGGTGACAGTACTGGATCTGGCACTGGGGTGACAGTACTGGATCTGGCACTGGGGTGACAGTACTGGATCTGGCACTGGGGTGACAGTACTGGATCCGGCACTGAGGTGACAGTATTGGATCCGGTACTGAGGTGACAGTAATGAATCTGGTAGTGGGGTGACACTACTGGATCTGGTAGTGGGGTGACACTACTGGATCTGGTAGTGGAGTGACACTACTGGATCTGGTAGTGGGGTGACACTACTGGATCTGGTAGTGGGGTGACACTACTGGATCTGGTAGTGGGGTGACACTACTGGATCTGGTAGTGGGGTGACACTATTGGATCTGGTAGTGGGATGACACTACTGGATCTGGTAGTGGGGTGACACTACTGGATCTGGTAGTGGGGTGACACTACTGGATCTGGTAGTGGGGTGACACTACTGGATCTGGTAGTGGGGTGACACTACTGGATCTGGTAGTGGGGTGACACTACTGGATCTGGTAGTGGGGTGACACTACTGGATCTGGTAGTGGTGTGACACTACTGGATCTGGTAGTGGGGTGACACTACTGGATCTGGTAGTGGGGTGACACTACTGGATCTGGTAGTGGGGTGACACTACTGGACCTGGTAGTGGGGTGACACTACTGGATCTGGTAGTGGGGTGACACTACTGGATCTGGTAGTGGTGTGACACTACTGGATCTGGTAGTGGGGTGACACTACTGGATCTGGTAGTGGGGTGACACTACTGGATCTGGTAGAGGGATGACAGTACTGGTTATGGTAGTTGGGTGACAGTAATGATTATGGTAGTGGGGTGACTACTGATTATGGTATAGGGGTGACAGTACTGATTATGGAAGTGGGGTGACAGTACTGATTATGGTAGAGGGGTGACAGTAATGGATATGGTAGAGGGGTGACAGTAATGATTATGGTAGAGGGGTGACAGTACTGATTCTGGTAGTTGGGTGACAGTACTGATTCTGGTAGTGGGGTGACAGTACTGATTCTGGTAGTGGGGTGACAGTACTGATTCTGGTAGTAGGGTGACAGTACTGATCATAGTAGTGGGGTGACAGTACTTATTATGGTAGTGGGGTGACAGTAATGATTATGGTAGTGGGGTGACAGTAATGATTATGGTAGAGGGGTGACAGTACTGATTATGGTAGTGGGGTGACAGTACTGATTATGATAGTGGGGTGACTACTAATTATGATAGTGGGGTGACTAATTATGATAGAGGGGTGACAGTACTAGATCTGGTAGTGGGATGACGGTACTGGATCTGGTACTGGGATGACACTACTGGATCTGGTACTGGGGTGGCAGTACTGGATCTGGTACTGGGGTGGCAGTACTGGATCTGGTACTGGGGTGGCAGTACTGGATCTGGTACTGGGGTGGCAGTACTGGATCTGGTACTGGGGTGGCAGTACTGGATCTGGTACTGGGGTGGCAGTACTGGATCTGGTACTGGGGTGGCAGTACTGGATTTGGTACTGGTATGAGGTTATGGTACTGGGTCTTGTATTAAGGTGCTTTTACTGGGTCTGGTGCTGAGGTGCCTTTACTGGGTCTGGTACTGGGGTGACAGTACTGGATCTGGTACCGGGGTGACACTACTGGATCTGGTACTGGGGTGACACTGCTGGATCTGGTACTGGGGTGACACTACTGGATCTGGTACTAGGGTGACACTACTGGATCTGGTGCTGGGGCGACACTACTGGATCTGGTAGTGGGGTGACACTACTGGATCTGGTACTGGTGTGACACTACTGGATCTGGTAGTGGGGTGACACTACTGGATCTGGTAGTGGGGTGACACTACTGGATCTGGTAGTGGGGTGACACTACTGGATCTGGTAGTGGGGTGATACTACTGGATCTGGTAGTGGGGTGACACTACTGGATCTGGTAGTGGGGTGACACTACTGGATCTGGTAGTGGGGTGACACTACTGGATCTGGTACTGGGGTGACACTACTGGATCTGGTACTGGGGTGACACTACTGGATCTGGTAGTGGGGTGACACTACTGGATCTGGTAGTGGGGTGACACTACTGGATCTGGTAGTGGGGTGACACTACTGGATCTGGTACTGGGGTGACACTACTGGATCTGGTTCTGGGGTGACACTACTGGATCTGGTACTGGGGTGACACTACTGGATCTGGTTCTGGGGCGACAGTACTGGATCTGGTACTGGGGTGACAGTACTGGATCTGGTACTGGGGTGACAGTACTGGATCTGGTACTGGGGTGACACTACTGGATCTGGTACTGGGGTGGCAGTACTGGATCTGGTACTGGGGTGGCAGTACTGGATCTGGTACTGGGGTGGCAGTACTGGATCTGGTACTGGGGTGGCAGTACTGGATCTGGTACTGGGGTGGCAGTACTGGATCTGGTACTGGGGTGGCAGTACTGGATCTGGTACTGGGGTGGCAGTACTGGATTTGGTACTGGGGTGGCAGTACTGGATCTGGTACTGGGGTGGCAGTACTGGATCTGGTACTGGGGTGGCAGTACTGGATCTGGTACTGGGGTGACACTACTGGATCTGGTACTGGGGTGGCAGTACTGGATCTGGTACTGGGGTGGCAGTACTGGATCTGACACTGGGGTGGCAGTACTGATCTTCTAATGGGGTGGCATTACTATACATAGTTCCCGCTTGAAATATTATATATAATACTGCGGTGACATTTCGAGATATGATAATCAAGTGACATTTAGTGATATGGTACTGGAGTGACCTTTCGGGATATGGAATGGTGTGACATTTCGAGGAATGGTGCTGGTGTGAGAGTAAGGATTCTGGTAGTTGGGCTACGCTAATGGATCTGGTACTTGGGTGACACTATCGGATCTTTTACTTGGGTGACATTACTGGATCTGTTACTGGGTTGACATTTTGAGATATATTAGTGGAGTGATAGTATGGATATGGTGCTAGGGCGACACTGATGGATATGGCACTGGGATGACGCTAACGGGTATGGTGCTGGGTTGACACTAATGGATATGGTAGTGTGATGACACTAACGTATGTGGTGGCGAGGTGACACTAATGGATATGGTGCTGGGGCGACACTGATGGACATGGTGCTGGGGTGACACCAATGGATATATTACTGGGTGACACCAATGGCTATGGCGCTGGGGTGATACTAATGCATATGGTGCTGGGTGACACTAATGGATATGGTGCTGTAGTGACACTAATGGATATGGTGCTGTAGTGACACTAATGGATATGGTGCTGGGGTGACACCAATGGGTATGGAGCTGGGTGACACTAATGGGTATGGTTCTGGGGTGACACTAATGGGTATGGTTCTGGGGTGACACTAATGGATATAATGCTGGGGTGACACTAATCGTTATGGTGCTGGGGTGAAACTAATTTCATGGTGCTGGGGTGACACCAATGGGAATGGTGCTGGGGTGACACTAATGGATATGGTACTAGGGCGACACTAATGGATATAGTGCTACGGTGACACTAGTGGATATGGTGCTAGGGTGACACTAATGGATATGGTGCTGGGTGACAGTAATGGTTATGGTGCTGGGATGACACTAATAGATATGATGCTGGGGTGACACTAGTGGATATGGTGCTAGGGTGACACTAATGGATATGGTGCTGGGGTGACACTAATGGACATGGTGCTGGGGTGACACTAATGGAAATGTTGCTTGGGTGACAGTAATGTATATGGTACTGGGGTGACGGAAATGGATATGGTGTTGGGGTGATAGTAATGAATATGGTGCTTGGGTGACAAGTGTTCTTTGGGGCGATAGTAACGGATATGGTGCTGGAATGACAGTAATGGGAGTGTTTCTTGGGCGAGAGTAATGAATGTCTTGATGGGTGATACGTGTGATGTTTGGGTGACAATAGTGTATGTGTTTGGGTGACAGTAATGGATGTGGTGCAAGGATGACAGTAACGAGTGTGGTTCTAGGGTGACATGGGTAAGGTGCTGGGATGACAGTCATGGGTGTGGTGTTATGGTGACAGTCATGTATGTGGTGCAGTTGTGGTGCAATAATAAAAGTAATGGGTGTGGTTCTGGAAACAGTATTGGGCGTGGTGCTGGGGTGACAGTAATGGGAGTAGTACTAGGGTGACAGTAATGGGAGTGGTACTGGGGTGACAGTAATGGGAGTGGTACCGGGATGACAGTAATGGGAGTGGTACCGGGATGACAGTAATGGGAGTGGTACCGGGGTGACAGTAATGGGAGTGGTACCGGGGTGACAGTAATGGGAGTGGTACCGGGGTGACAGTAATGGGAGTGGTACCGGGGTGACAGTAATGGGAGTGGTACCGGGGTGACAGTAATGGGAGTGGTGCTTCGGCGACTGTAATACGTGTGGTGCTGGGGTGACAGTAATGGGAGTGGTACCGGGGTGACAGTAATGGGAGTGGTACCGGGGTGACAGTAATGGGAGTGGTGCTGCAGCGACTGTAATACGTGTGGTGCTGGGGTGACAGTAATGAATACAGTTCTGGGTGAGAGTGATGGCTGTAGTGCTGGGTGACAGTAATGGATGTCCTGGGGTGACAGTAATGGGTGTGGTGCTGGGATGACAGTAATGGGTGTGGTGCTGGGGTGACAGTAATGGGTGTGGTGCTGGGGTGACAGTAATGGGTGTGGTGCTGGGGTGACAGTAATGGGTGTGGTGCTGGGGTGACAGTAATGGGTGTGGTGCTGGGGTGACAGTAATGGGTGTGGTGCTGGGGTGACAGTAATGGGTGTGGTGCTGGGGTGACAGTAATGGGTGTGGTGCTGGGGTGACAGTAATGGGTGTGGTGCTGGGGTGACAGTAATGGGTGTGGTGCTGGGGTGACAGTAATGGGTGTGGTGCTGGGGTGACAGTAATGGGTGTGGTGCTGGGGTGACAGTAATGGGTGTGGTGCTGGGGTGACAGTAATGGGTGTGGTGCTGGGGTGACAGTAATGGGTGTGGTGCTGGGGTGACAGTAATGGGTGTGGTGCTGGGGTGACAGTAATGGGTGTGGTGCTGGGGTGACAGTAATGGGTGTGGTGCTGGGGTGACAGTAATGGGTGTGGTGCTGGGGTGACAGTAATGGGTGTGGTGCTGGGGTGACAGTAAGGCATGTGGCGCTGAGGTGGTAGTCATGGGTGTGGCGCTGAGGTGACAGTAATGGGCATGGTTCTGGGGTAGCATTAAATGGGCGTGTAGTGACCCAAGGTTCCCTTAATGACGTCGCCATTAGCAGGGCACAGCATGTGACCTCAAATGACCTAATGATCCCCGGAAGGATGTGTTTGGTGGCCCATCCTACACAACAGGAGCTTCAGTACAGATGACCTGACCCTTTCCGTAAGGAGCGTCGCTCTTGCGGACTTGAAACCTCGACTCCACCCACCATCATGGAGAAGGTCAGATCCTCTCGACATTTCGGCTTCGACGTCCCTGATTCCATTTGTGAGTAGCTACCCCCTCATGGACCAGACCTCATGGCCTCTTTATCTACCCCGGGTATCGCCTCAGCGAGCCGGTCCGGCGGTTAACAGACCACCAGACAGTGGTCCGCTACCTGAAGCCTTGGCGACGTGGCTCCAGACGCTAGCCGTCATGAGGGCGTCTCCGTCAGTAGATGTCCCAACGTGAGTCCTAAACGTTTTCATCTTCCTGGCAGGTCTCACTGTGGTGTCTCATCTCCGACGTCCACCTTCGGCAAGGGAGGGCGTTGGCCATCGCCGCCGTCCGTCACGAGCGGCCGCTGCAACAAGAGGAGGACCTACGGCCACATCCTGCGGCACTCCTGCATCCCTAGCGCCTCTTCAGGAGCCTCCTGCAACCCAGTCACTATTCAGCAGCTGCCGCACACTCCGGTACGGGCCACGCCCGCCTCCTACTACAGGCACGTACTCCTGCTTCATCTGACGACGCCGACCATCACCAGCATCACAGGATCCCTGCCAAGCCTGTCTGACGACGCCGACCATCACCAGCATCACAGGATCCCTGCCAAGCCCGTCATGTCGTGTTACTCGACCTACCTTACTTCACTAACCCTGCACCTTCAGTAGACCATTGTCCTCGGTTACCTCGTCTTGTGTATTCTATCCAATAAAGCTATGTTGTTGGTCAACATGTTTCCGTGCCCATCTCTCGGTTATACCACTCCAATAATCACAAGCCAGAACTTCCGCTAAGGGTGTGTTGCTGGGGTGACAGCAAAGAGCATAGTGCTGGGGTGACAGTTATGAGCACAGTGCTTGGGTGACAGTAATGAACATAGTGCTGGGTTGACAGTAATGGGTATGGCGTTATGACAGTGATGTGTGTGGTGCTGGGGCGACAGTGATGGGTGTGGTGCTGGGGTGACAGTAATGGGTGTGGTGTTGAGGTGACAGTAATGGGTGTCGCGCTGGGATGTCAGTATTGAAACGCACTCTCTTAAGGCAAGAGGATAGGAGGAGTAACACAGTCGCCTTTACATCACTTGAGTGAGGCACAGTCGATGTCCACTCTGACTGTAGGAACCAAAACGAGGCACAGAGACACGTAGAGACAAAGACCACACAGACCCCGAGGTCCAAGCGAGGTGGCCTGGACTTATGACTACTGGGGAAAAAAAAGGATATAATCCTCTTTAAAACAGTAGAGAAAAAAAGGGGAGGAAAGCGGAGGTTATACAACTCCCTTAAAAAAAACAGTTGGAAAAAAACGGGAAGGAAAGCGCTGGCTGTCGCCCCACGCCCCACTCCCTCCGCGGGGAGAGAGCTAGTCTGGGAAGAAGCTATAACAAGCTTAAGCACAAATCCTTGGAGAAAAAAAAAACAGACATACACACACCAAAAAAGAAATTGAAAAGTTTTCTTTTCATAATCCTGTAATGATGTACTTCCTTTCCTATACATATCTTGGAAGGTCATGTTTCCGCAACAGTTTGTTTGTATCACTGCGCTACTGCTGTCATCCACTGCCTTTTCTGTATAAAAGACATCAGGTTGTTCCCCCACGCCATTATCCTTCCGTTGTGTTTGCTCTCATAAAGCATGAGGCCCACGAGTTCATCCCATTATGAATAAAAGTGGAGAAAAAAAAGATGGTTCATTTATATACTTTTCCATTCGTCTAAACACTTCGACTTTAAGAGGGTTTTGTCCCTGAAAAAAAAGGGAAAAATATTAAGCCCTCTTTAAAGGAGAGAGCGCGCGCGCAGACACCTTCCCATCCCGTGTAGTTCCAGTGCACTCCACCAGTGGAGAGGGCAAATATCGTGCGCTATTCACGTCTGCAAGGTCGACCCTCATCCAGGGGATGTCATCTTGCGATATCAGTACAACCCTTCAGGATTCAAGGGGGATGGGGACTGGTCGTCAACGTAAAGATAATGTCTCGTTCAGAGTTAACACATATGATTATCTATGATGCTACCACGATGACTACTACTACTGCTACTACTACTACTACTACTACTACTACTACTGACTGCAACTACCACTATTTCTACTACCAGTAATGATATATAACTAATAATATTTGCTATTATTTTCTGTTCAAAGCAAACCTCTGGTCCACACATCCTACATACCTCACTTTAAACCTCAGTTGCACCTCCCTCGTGCACTACCTTTGTCACATTTCTCTCGTACAACTTGCCAGGTACACTCATCCTTCAACTCTTCCCCTTGCTTTTATACAAGGATGCAACACATGCATTCTGACTGTTCTCAAGCACGCCACTTGGGGCCATACACTCGTTAAGAACACCTGACGAACCAGTCTGCAACACTAGAACTGCCTTTTTTATCGGGAAATGTAACTGTAATCCTATCTACTTCCACCACTGTACCACACTTCAGTTCCACTTAAGGTTTTCCCTAAAACCACCTCAGCATGTAAAAAGAGGAGGCAGGATGTGTTAGAAATGAAATGCTAGAGGACAGTATGTGGTGTCAGGTGGGTTGATCATTTAAGAATTGACAGTGTAAGAGCGTGGTGCAGCCTGAGAGAGAGAGAGAGAGAGAGAGAGAGAGAGAGAGAGAGAGAGAGAGAGAGAGAGAGATTACCAACGTGTGATGAAA
This sequence comes from Panulirus ornatus, assembly GCF_036320965.1. Lineage (NCBI taxonomy): Eukaryota > Metazoa > Arthropoda > Malacostraca > Decapoda > Palinuridae > Panulirus > Panulirus ornatus. The sequence goes on along the minus strand of NC_092255.1, from coordinate 7,965,427 downwards.
TGGTTTGGACACACGGAGAGGATGAGTGAAGAAAGACTGACGAAGAGGATCTGTATATAAGATGCAGCGGAAAGAAGGAAGTTGGAAAGGGAGGCCAAGCACATCAGATAAGAAAAAAGATGTCTTTATTGTCCAATTGCATACATGATACAAAATGAAATTCTTTTTGGCTACAAACCTTCAATTGAAGGATAAAAGTAAAATTGAAAAACATGAAATCGATTCTACAGGTAACCCATAAAAAAAGATTATTGCGTTGTCTGTTAGTAGACTAGATAGGAGAGAGAACCACAGCTTCGCTGTTCGATAGATCATTTTAGGTGTTTTGAAATGAAACAGAAGGAAACGAGTGATATTTACAAATACATGGAGGCACAAATTGCGTTTCAGCACCACTAAACTTAACCAAGTTTCTCATGTCCCATTCCAAGACATTTCTTGAGTCCAGATTAAGAAGTGAAGTGTGTTCAGTACGAGATAGAGAACGAGTATTAGAGTTGAATGAGGAGGGCAAGAGGAATGAGCGTTGATGTATGTCCAGTTGGCAATAAAGAATAGATCCTTTGTATCCCTTTGTGTTTGGGGGGAAGAGGCGCGAGAGGGAAGCTGGGCTTGGGGTAGAGGCCATCCACGTGAACATCCATCCCTTCTAAAGGTGTGCATCTGACCACGTAGCCAACGGTGGCCCTCACACACACACACACGTCCGTCAGCTGCAGATATTGTGGCCACGTTCCCGGAAGACCATCCCGGATATGCAGGAAGAACGATGGTTATATCATTAAGGAAGACTGAGTGGAGTGAAAAGGCCTCTCGTCTTACGTCCTACTCGCTGCATGATTAAGGGCGGGTAAGTTGAGGGTGAATGATGAGAGTTGGCTGTACGTCATGACATATGTGTTGGAAGATATTAATGGTAATACTTCCTAATAAGACATCGAGGGGATACATATTTAAACTTCTCCTGGAGGAGAAACCCAGCTCTGAATGGACGTGTACCAAAAAGTTGAGGATAGAAAGCACATTAGTAAGGGAACTTTGGACGAAAATGGCTTCGGCGAAAACGATTTGTGGGTTACGTGCCTCGGTGGTTCCTAATTATTGCTCATACGAACAATGGTCCGGAAAAAAATGGTCTGGAAATGCGCTTGAAATCTTGAATTCCTGGTACCCGCCTGGTCCAAAGCTATACCTGAGCCAGTCGGGACAGAGGCTTCGGTAATGCTTCGATCAGATGTGTTCCAGGACTTTATGTCTGCAGCTGAAGTTCCAGGCGAGGAGGAGGAGGGCTTCGGTGTTGCTTCGATCAGATGTGTTCCAAGACTTTATGTCTACAGCTGTAGTTCCAGGCGAGGAGGAGGAGGGTTCGGTGTTGCTTCGATCAGATGTGTTCCAAGACTTTATGTCTACAGCTGTAGTTCCAGGCGAGGAGGAGGAGGGTTCGGTATTGCTTCGATCAGATGTGTTCCAAGACTTTGTCTACAGCTGTAGTTCCAGGCGAGGAGGAGGCTCGTTAATGCTTCGTGTTCCAGGACTTGTTTTCTGCAGTTGTCGCTCCAGGCGAAGAGGAGGAGGATTTAGTAATGTTTCTATCAGATGTGTTCCAATTCTAACGCAAGATTCCCATCCATATAAGCACTGTGGGTACAGAGGAAATACAGAGGATGTCAGAATGACTGAATTGTGTGTCGTAAGAAAAGACATGATCAATATTGGCGTAATGTGTGATTATGTGATTAGAACTTGGATGCCCTGGAACAGAATTTCATCCATATCTATTATTATACTTTGTCGCTGTCTCCCGCGTTAGCGAGGTAGCGCAAGGAAACAGATGAAAGAATGGCCCAACCCACCCACATACACATGTATATACATACAAGTCCACACACGCACGTATACATACCTATTCATTTCAACGTATATATATATATATATATATATATATATATATATATATATATATATATATATATATATCTCATTTATACTTGCTGCCTTTATTCATTTCCGTCGCCACCCCGCCACACATGAAATGACACCCCCGTCCCCCCGCACGCGCGCGAGGTAGTGCTAGGAAAAGACAACAAAGGCCACATTCGTTCACATTGTCTCTAGCTGTCATGTATAATGCACCGAAACCACAGCTCCCTTTCCACATCCAGGCCCCAAAAAACTTTCCATGGTTTACCCCAGACGTTTCAAACACACACACACACACACACACACACATATATATATATATATATATATATATATATATATATATATATATATATATATATATATATATAATATATATATATGACTTGGAACGATGTGGTATACTGGGGTCAATGTGATGGACTGAACCAGGGCGTGTGAAACGTCCGGGGTAAACCATGGAGAGGTCTGTGGGGCTTGCGGTGCGTTACACATGATGGATAGAGAATGGATGGGAGCGAATGCGGCCTTTAGTCGTGTGTTCCTGGAGCTACCACGCTTAAGCTGAAAACGGCAATTATATATCTTTCTTTTTCTTTCATACTATTCGCCATTTCCTGCGTTAGCGAGGTAGCGTTAAGAACGGAGGACCGGGCCTTTGAGGGAATATCCTCACCTAGCCCCCTTCTCTGTTCCTTCTTTTGGAAAATTAAAAAAAAATAATGAGAGGGGAGGATTTCCAGCCCCCCGCTCCCTCCCCTTTTAGTCGCCTTCTACGACTCGCAGGTAATACGTGGGAAGTATTCTTTCTCCCCTATCCCCAGGGATATATATATATATATATATATATATATTGGAAAGTAATACAGGCGTCTGTTGATCTCCAGCCCTTACTGTAACATGCACCGAAGCTGTCGGATAATGACTTAGTCTTGACGCATTGATTACGTGGATAAATGAAGGTCAAGAAAAGCATCATTTCGTGTCTAATTATCGCTGATAAATAATGCCTTCGCGCACCTAAGTAATGCTGGCAATCCCGTTTGTTGTCTCAATCGATTTCTTTCCAGTACGTCTATTGTTCCAGTAGATATAGATCCCAGGTCGTAGCTACACTTGGGGAGCCCTATTGTTCCTGGGCGGTTGTATATATCCCGTCCCCAGGTCTCCTACGAGCAGCTACCTCGAGGTGTTGGTGTTCAGTGTCATGCATGAAGCAGCAGTGAAGCTGCCCTCCTCCTCCTCCTCCTTCCCCGTCCCTCCTCCTCTCTAAATACACGAAGCATGTACTGAAATCTCCATCGTAAGGCTGCCACAAAGGTCTCTCTCTCTCTCTCTCTCTCTCTCTCTCTCTCTCTCTCTCTCTCTCTCTCTCTCCCTCGGCTGGAAGCATGCCTTTCTTCCAGCTTGCTCAGACGCCTCGGAGCTCGGGTTCTTGGGCGATGGCTTTCGGATATCAATAGCAAGTTCTCCCGGCGTACTGTGAGGACTGTTGTCGTAGGGCAAATATGGCCCTTCCATTGAAGTACACCTTCCTGGTGTAGATTTCGCTCAGGCTCAGAACGCCGTGGCAACTTTGATCCCCGAGATTGCTGCAATATGGCTGAGGACCCGCTTGGTCCCCTTCTTTGACTCGTGAATTATATTGCGTATGTACAGAGTCAAGAGCGTGTCATGCCACTGACGGCTGCACGTATTTTTAGGGTGAGATTTCCCCCCGTCAGACGTTGTCCATGTTCCCAATGGTGCCTAATATTCCACCTCCCGAAGTTCTGTCGTCTGCATGTTGTTCCTCGCTGGCGGACGTAGGTGGGCGGGATGATCAGCCCAATAAACAGACCGGCGTTGCCCGTCGTGACGCTCCGAGTTGGTGGGTAACGTCAGAGATGTTTGGACACACCTGGTCCAGCTGGTCCAGGGAATGGCATCTCAGGGACAAGGGGCTCCCTGGCGGTAATCAGGAAAGCTCCCTTCAGGCACAAGTTCCATGAGACCTCATGCACACGCACACAGAGCGTGTATATATACATACATACATACATATATATATATATATATATATATATATATATATATATATATATATATATATATATACACGAACAAAGTGCATATGAACGCGCACCTTCATGGAACATACAAACTTTCAACAGTCAGGATCGAACCTGGGACCCCTGTGCAACAAGCGGGAGCGCTACCGCTAGGCTATATATATATATATATATATATGATCGACAATGAACATATCAGGACTGCTACCTTCAAACCTCTTTATCATAGACTTTTCAAAAGCATTTGTGTTCTACAGAAGGATCCATCTGGTGTCCACTACCAAGTTAAGGCCACCCTGCGAGTCCAGTTCAAGCATCTCACCTCTACATAACCGAAGACCTGAATCCCATTTTGCCCTTGTGGTAACACTCGTCCACACGACTGTGCTGTACGTTCCCTGCCCCCCACCCCAAAGCACCCTGAATTCTGCAGAGGTAGAAGTTATCACATCCCATTTCTGATATCTTCAGGTGGGTCGGGATCTCTCTCTCTCTCTCTCTCTCTCTCTCTCTCTCTCTCTCTCTCTCTCTCTCTCTCTCTCTCCTTCACTTGCCTTATCTGAAGTGACGCGGGGATGTGTGAGGATTCAAGCGATTCGTTTCCACCGCTGCAGGTCAGCGTGTTTCGCACGTTTCTAATTACCTCCGTCGTCGGCAGCAGCAGCCCGAACACTCGGGGAAGCTACTAATGGCATCTCTCGTCGTGTCTTGGTAGCTAGGACGGCTGGAGAGAGGGGGAGAAGGTCGTCTGTGTTGCTGTGGTGTTTGCCATGTCTTGGTAGCTAGGACGGCTGGAGAGAAGGGGAGGAGGTCGTCTGTGTTGCTGTGGCGTTTGCAATTTCGTGTTAACGAGTACGTGGTTGAGAGAGAGGGGGAGGAGGTGGTCTGTGTTGCTGTGGTGTTTGCCATGTCTTGGTAGCTAGGACGGCTGGAGAGAAGGGGAGGAGGTCGTCTGTGTTGCTGTGGCGTTTGCAATTTCGTGGTAGCGAGTACCTGGTTGAGAGAGAGGGAGGAGGTGGTCTGTGATGCTGTGGTGTTTGCGATTTCTTGGTAGCTAGGACCTGGTTTAGAGGGGGGAGAAAGTCGTTTGTGTTGCTGTGGGGTTTGCCATTTCGTGTTAGCGAGTACCTGGTTGAGAGAGAGGGGAGGAGATCGTCTGTGTTCCTGTGGGGTTTGGAATTTTGTGATGAGCCGTCTGTCTGGTGGCTCTTCCATGCATATGATATTCTCTCTCTGTCTCTGTCTCTCTGGTTCTCTCCTGTCTTTCTGTCTCCGTCTCTGTCTCGTCAGCTTCTTATTCTACGTCTTTTCTCACCACCGACTACAATGATCTGCGAGGACCAATGACTTGGCTAACACTTCGGAAACTCTTGTTCGCAAAGTTACACTTGATTCCATTACGAATCTTGGTGATTCCCTTCCAATTAGCCATCTAATTATAGGAGATGTCGTTCCCTCGGTTATTAGGGACAAAGTTAACCCCACCGTCTGTAATTACCGTCGGATATCACGGTACTTAACGTCCGTTCATGTTAGTCTTTGTTCTTTTTTAGGGGGCAGGCGAGGAGAGGGTGGGGGAGTTGTTCTCGTTCTCCTATTCAGCCTCGTCTCAAGGCCCAAGTGTTGGCGTGTTTACGTTCTCCAGTACCACTGGCGGGCGGGCAGAGAGAGAGAGAGAGAGAGAGAGAGAGAGAGAGACGTAAGAGAGAAAGTTATGATCCGACGAATTACAGGCAATACATCGCCAGTCTATTTATGGTTGGGAGTTCCAGCCCCTTCCCTCCGTGATAGATGTGTCGTATTTCGCCGGATAAGAATCTCGAAGCCTTCATCCTCTTACGTCAGCGTCTTGTCGGCTCTGAGGGTGGTAGACCAGAGTGTGGTAGCCTGGTAGGTAGACCAGAGTGTAGTAGCCTGGTAGGTAGACTAGAGTGTGGTAGCCTGGTAGGTAAATATCTGTGTACCCCTCGCTGGTCACCAGGGCCGTGATCTGCTTGCCTCGTGTGATCAGAATTTACATATCATTAACGAGTATTTTAGAATGTCTTGTCTTGGATCGTATGGTCTCCGTTACGTCGTGCGTATCACTGTCGTAAGTGACTGTGGTGTGGTAGTAGCGGTATACAGTTGTAGCTGCGACCAGTTGTAAGTTGTGACGGAGTTAGTAGAACAGTAATAGAGCCGGTGGTTATGGGAAACAGATTGTTAAGATGATTATTATAGTAATTTTTTCGAGATGAATTCCAACAATGTGTCAGTGAGCAGTGATATGGTCTTGGGGCGATGGACGGTAGTATGTGAGGGAGGTAGAGGGTGGTATGTGAGGGAGTTAGAGGGTGGTATGTGATGGAGTTAGAGGGTGGTATGTGAAGGAGTTAGAGGGTGGTATGTGAAGGAGGTAGAGGGTGGTATGTGAGGGAGTTAGAGGGTGGTATGTGAAGGAGGTAGAGGGTGGTATATGAGGGAGTTAGAGGGTGGTATGTAATGGAGTTAGAGGGTGGTATGTGAGGGAGTTAGAGGGTGGTATGTGAAGGAGGTAGAGGGTGGTATGTGAAGGAGTTAGAGGGTGGTATGTGAAGGAGTTAGAGGGTGGTATGTGAAGGAGGTAGAGGGTGGTATATGAGGGAGTTAGAGGGTGGTATGTAATGGAGTTAGAGGGTGGTATGTGAGGGAGTTAGAGGGTGGTATGTGAAGGAGGTAGAGGGTGGTATGTGAAGGAGTTAGAGGGTGGTATGTGAAGGAGGTAGAGGGTGGTATATGAGGGAGTTAGAGGGTGGTATGTGATGGAGTTAGAGGGTGGTATGTGATGGAGTTAGAGGGTGGTATGTGATGGAGTTAGAGGGTGGTATGTGAGGGAGTTAGAGGGTGGTATGTGAGGGAGTTGGAGGGTAGTGTATGAGGGAGTTAGAGGGTGGTATGTGAGGGAGTGGGTCAGGAAACTCGCTGGTAACATATAGACACACTCAGGTGGCCATTATCATCATACTTGCCCCAAACACTTGATGGCAACTTTCTATGTTACCTTGATGAAATCTTGTATGACCTTCGTCACTAGCTCTCCTGCGGTTGTGACGCCCATATACCACAGCTCCTCAGACTAAGCAAGACAAAGTTGGTCGCGATCCTAGTAAGGTGCTGTATCTGCTCTGACGGCAGACACACGTATAAGAGAGAGTGCCAAGATGATGTTAGAATATCTATAACGCGATAGATATAGCAGCCACAACAGCTGTAGTAGGGGGAGATATAAGTGCCACTTGTAAAGTCTGTAGTAGTATAAGTAGCAGTGGGATCACATCAGCAGTCACACTACCACCACTACGTACATCACCACTTGACCTCACTGAGGACATGAGACTTTCCATCCTCTCCAGACACTACAAGTGGTATTAGCAGTGGTAACTCTGCCCTACCACCACTACGTAGATCACCAGCTGGATCACTTACCACTTGACCTCACTGAGGACATTAGACTTTCCCTCCTCCTTCCTCCTCCTCCTCCTCCTTCCTCTTCCTCCTCCTCCACCTCCTCCACACAATACCTGTCAGTCTGTAAGATGTCTCAGGTCTTGGTGGCCTCGGACTATGAAGACTCTCTCAAAAAGCACATTATGGCCTCGTTGTCTCTCTTTATCTCTTCCATTGTGCCCTCGTCTCTCTTTCTCTTCCATTGTGCCCTCGTCTCTCTTTATCTCTTCCATTATGGCCTCGTTGTCTCTCTTTATCTCTTCCATTATGGCCTCGTTGTCTCTCTTTATCTCTTCCATTATGGCCTCGTTGTCTCTCTTTATCTCTTCCATTATGCCCTCGTTGTCTCTCTTTATCTCTTCCATAAGTAAGAGTAAGGCTACTACGCCTAGAACCACTGATATAAAACATGTTATGAAGCCTCGAATCATTGATAGCAAGCATGCGACGAAGCCTCGAACCAATAATAACTAGCATGCTACGAAGCCTCGAACAATTGATATAAAGTATCCCAGGAAGCCTCGAACCAGAGATAGCAAGCACGCTTCGAAGTCTCGAACCAGTGATAGCGAACATGTTACGAAACATCGAACCACTGATAGCAAGCATGCTTCGAACCCTCAAACCACTAATAGCGACCATGATACCAAGCCTCGAACCGTATTGATAGCTAGGATGATGCGAAGCTCGAAACCACTAATAGCTATACCATCAATAGTAGCAATAGCACTAGTTCGAGGATGATTATAACAACGAGCGGTAAATGCACTGATATTCATGGATGGGGTTGTTTGGGAGGTGAATGCAAGAGTTTTGGAGAGAGGGGCAAGTGTGCAGTCTGTTGTGGATGAGAGGGCTTGGGAAGTGAGTTAGTTGTTGTTCGCTGATGATACACCGCTGGTGGCTGATTTGGATGAGAAACTGCAGAAGCTGGTGACTGAGTTATATAAGCGTGTGAAAGAAGAAAGCTGAGAGTAAATGTGAATAAGAGCAAGGTTATTAGGTACAGTAGTTTGAATGGAGAAAACTGGAGGAAGTGAAGTGTTTCAGATATCTGGGAGTGGATTTGGCAGCGGATGGAACCATGGAAGCGGAAATGAGTCACAGGGTGGGGGAGGGGGCGAAAGTTCTGGGAGCGTTGAAGAATGTGTGGAAGGAGAGAACATTATCTCGGAAAGCAAAAATGGGTATGTTTGAAGGAATAGTGGTTCCAACATTGTTATATGGTTGCGAGGCGTGAGCTATAGATAGAGTTGTGTGGAGGACGGTGGATGTGTTGGAAATGAGATGTTTGAGGACAATATGTGGCGTGAGGTAGTTTGATCAAGTAATGAAAGGGTAAGAGAGATGTGTGGTAATGAAAAACGTATGGTTGAGAGAGCAGAAGAGGGTGTTTTGAAATGGTTTGATCACATGGAGAGAAAGAGTGAGGAAAGATTGACAAAAAGGATATATGTGCCAGAGGTGGAGGGAACAAAGAGGATATATGTGCCAGAGGTGGAGGGAACGAGGAGAAGTGGGAGACCAAATTGGAGGTGGAAAGATGGAGTGAAAAAGATTTTGAGTGATTGGGGCCTGAACATGCAGGAGGGTGAAAGGCGTGCAAGGAATAGAGCGAATTGGAACGATTTGGTATACCGGGGTCGACGTGCTGTCAATGGATTGAACGAGGGCATGTGAAGCGTCTGGGTAAACCATGGAAAGTTTTGTGAGGCCTGGATGTGGAAAGGGATCTGTGGTTTCGGTGCATAACACATGACAGCTAAAGACTGTGTGTGAACAAATGTGGCTTTTGTTGTCTTTTCCTCGCGCTTCCTCGCGCGCATGCGGGGAAGGGGGTTGTCTTTTCATGCATGGCGGGATGGCGACGGGAATGAATGAAGGCGGCAAGTTTGAATTATGTACTTGTGTATATATGTATATGTCCGTGTATGTACATGTATGTATACGTTGAAATGTATAGGTATGTATATGTGCGTGTGTGGACGTGTATGTACGTATATACATGTGTATGTGGGTGGTAAGGTTATTTAATGTATGTATGACTCATGGTGAGGTGCCTGAGGATTGGCGGAATGCGTGCATAGTGCCATTGTACAAAGGCAAAGGGGATAAGAGTGAGTGCTCAAATTACAGAGGTATAAGTTTGTTGAGTATTCCTGGTAAATTATATGGGAGGGTATTGATTGAGAGGGTGAAGGCATGTACAGAGCATCAGATTGGGGAAGAGCAGTGTGGTTTCAGAAGTGGTAGAGGATGTGTGGATCAGGTGTTTGCTTTGAAGAATGTATGTGAGAAATACTTAGAAAAGCAAATGGATTTGTATGTAGCATTTATGGATCTGGAGAAGGCATATGATAGAGTTGATAGAGATGCTCTGTGGAAGGTATTAAGAATATATGGTGTGGGAGGCAAGTTGTTAGAAGCAGTGAAAAGTTTTTATCGAGGATGTAAGGCATGTGTACGTGTAGGAAGAGAGGAAAGTGATTGGTTCTCAGTGAATGTAGGTTTGCGGCAGGGGTGTGTGATGTCTCCATGGTTGTTTAATTTGTTTATGGATGGGGTTGTTAGGGAGGTAAATGCAAGAGTCTTGGAAAGAGGGGCAAGTATGAAGTCTGTTGGGGATGAGAGAGCTTGGGAAGTGAGTCAGTTGTTGTTCGCTGATGATACAGCGCTGGTGGCGGATTCATGTGAGAAACTGCAGAAGCTGGTGACTGAGTTTGGTAAAGTGTGTGGAAGAAGAAAGTTAAGAGTAAATGTGAATAAGAGCAAGGTTATTAGGTACAGTAGGGTTGAGGGTCAAGTCAATTGGGAGGTGAGTTTGTATGGTGAAAAACTGGAGGAAGTGAAGTGTTTTAGATATCTGGGAGTGGATCTGTCAGCGGATGGAACCATGGAAGCGGAAGTGGATCATAGGGTGGGGGAGGGGGCGAAAATTTGGGGAGCCTTGAAAAATGTGTGGAAGTCGAGAACATTATCCCGGAAAGCAAAAATGGGTATGTTTGAAGGAATAGTAGTTCCAACAATGTTGTATGGTTGCGAGGCGTGGGCTATGGATAGAGTTGTGCGCAGGAGGATGGATGTGCTGGAAATGAGATGTTTGAGGATAATGTGTGGTGTGAGGTGGTTTGATCGAGTAAGTAACGTAAGGGTAAGAGAGATGTGTGGAAATAAAAAGAGCGTGGTTGAGAGAGCAGAAGAGGGTGTTTTAAAATGGTTTGGGCACATGGAGAGAATGAGTGAGGAAAGATTGACCAAGAGGATATATGTGTCGGAGGTGGAGGGAACGAGGAGAAGAGGGAGACCAAATTGGAGGTGGAAAGATGGAGTGAAAAAGATTTTGTGTGATCGGGGCCTGAACATGCAGGAGGGTGAAAGGAGGGCAAGGAATAGAGTGAATTGGAGCGATGTGGTATACAGGGGTTGACGTGCTGTCAGTGGATTGAATCAAGGCATGTGAAGCGTCCGGGGTAAACCATGGAAAGCTGTGTAGGTATGTATATTTGTGTGTGTGGACGTGTGTATGTACATGTGTATGGGGGGGGTTGGGCCATTTCTTTCGTCTGTTTCCTTGCGCTACCTCGCAAACGCGGGAGACAGCGACAAAGTATAAAAAAAAAAAAAAAAAAAAAAAAAAAAAATATATATATATATATATATATATATATATATATATAAGAAAAATTAAGGCATATTGAGATACTTTAAAGCTTGATGAATGTAGAAATGATAAGAGATGAATATGGAAGTAATAACATCAAAGTGAAACGTGATTACAGGGTAATTAGGAATAAATAGGTGGGTGCGTAAAATCTAGAACAAAAATAGAAAGCGTGGAAGATAAGGTTAATCGTAATTGTGAGATAATTAAGAATGAATCGGTGGACGAGTGAAGAATATAACGGGGAAATAGAAAACGTGGAAGAGTTGGTCACGTTCGAGTAAATATTCAGGGGAGTCTTTTTTTCTTTTCAGTGACACAGACCTCGGGAAGACCTACCAATATGCTCACACGACTCTAACGTCATACTAGTGTGTGTGTGTGTGTGTGTGTGTGTGTGTGTTTGATGGTCGTGTTAATGAAAAGTCTACGACAGAAATATAACGTCATACCATCAGGTGTGGCTGTCAGCAGAAATAACGACGAATTAATTGAAGCAAGTAAGCGTCATTTAAAACGCCCACTCCAGAACAGAAAACGAGCTTCAACGAAAAATGAGATGCATGCTGCAAGGTCATGTTATATTAAATGTCCATCTGGCGTAGAGCACTGTCGTTTGTTACACACACACACACACACACACACACACACACACACAGTCACAGAGCTGCTGGCCAGAGCGAATGAGATATTTCCAAAAAAAAAATAAAAGTAAATTGGAATTTTTTTTTTCTGTTGGGGAAAAAAAAAGTCATGGGGAATTTTTTTTTTTTTTCCCCCGGTGAGGTGATTGACGTGATGAGGTTTGGTCATCGCTACGAGTACTGCATGCTCGTGTAGGATGTGAGAGACATGTCTCATTTCTCTCTCTCTCTCTCTCCTTCTTTAAAAGAAAAGAGTGACGCATGTGGCATCTGGAAATGTAATTGCAACAGAGACTGCAGAATTAATTTCTCTTTCCTGTAAAAGAAAGAAAAAAGAAAAAATATGAAAGTGTAAAGGTTTAATACTATCTCTCTCTCTCTCTCTCTCTCTCTCTCTCTCTCTCTCTCTCTCTCTCTCTCTCTCTCTCTCTCTCTCTCTCTCTCTTTTACCTTCAGTTCACTTAATGCCTAACAAACTGCGAACACAGTTTGAATTGATGAACGAAATGCGAACTCCATGTCACTGTATAACAAGATGTCACCACTATGTCCATGTATGACTTTATGTGAACGTTCTTGTCACTGTATAACACAAAGTTAACAGCTTCAATGTACGATATAACGTAAACACCGTAATGGGTCAGTGTAAATCAAAGCGGGAACAGTATGTCAGTTTATAACAAAATATGAACACAATGGGAATGCATCATAGAATTTGAGACTCACGTCAGTGTATAACAAAATGTGAACACTGTGTTCATGTATTTCGAAAAATTGGTTATTACAGAACAACTCCAGCCCAATCCTATAGTGTTGAGAAATTCAAATGCAATTCCATCCACTCCAGCCGCTTTGCAGCACTTCGTCTTAGGCAAGGCTTTCACCACTTCCTTTCGTTTCATCAAATCACGTTCCATTCAAGTTTACATGCAGACTCCCTCTCTATATATATCTCGTTGTGTTAATCATTGATCCGAAATACTTTAGTCTCTTTAAGGGTTCAAATCCTCCATCATTAAGGCTATCACATCCTTTAGTCTCTTTAAGGGTTCAAATCCTCCATCATTAAGGCTATCACATCAGAAGGATCGGCGTTCGCTACGTTCCCGGACGTTTGCACTGATCTGCGCGCACTGTCGCTGTTCAAATCGTCGACTCCACTCACAAAATGGGGCTTCATTAGTATTTTGTCAAGCGGGGCACATTGCAGCGTGAGCCACACTTGGTTTTATTGGTGGCGAACCCTGTCGCATCCTCACGCTCGTGTACGACCCGATCTACGACGTCGTAAACCCCTAGCTACATTGCTGCCACCGTCTCAGACGGGTCGGGTCTTACGTTTCTTTACAACCACACAGTCTGTACCCACTTTTATCCTCACGTCCGCACCGCCTTCAGCAGTGAAATCCTAGACATGTCTTTGCCCATTGCTCAAGCAAACTATAAAGTGCGAACGGTGACTAAAGTCTCTCTCTCTCTCTCTCTCTCTCTCTCTCTCTCTCTCTCTCTCTCTCTCTCTCTCTCTCTGAGCGATGCACAGACTGAGCGATGCAAAGAATGAGCGATGCACAGAATGAGCTATATACAAAATGAGTGATGCTCAGAATGAACGATGCACAGAATGAGCTATATACAGAATGAGCGATACACAGAATGAGCGATGCACAGAATGAGCAATGCACAGAATGAGCAATGCATAGAATGAGCGATACACAAAGCAGAACAAATGAGGACGAAGAAGAAAAAAAAAAAGGCAAGTGTGAAGCCTTGAAAGATAATGTACATGAGTAAGCAATCTGCATGATAAGAGACCTCAAGAATTCGAGTAAATTGCGTCGTTCAATACACTCAAGATGATGACATATTTCTAATCAGTGTGGCAGATACTTAGCTTACCGAGAACTTCAAATACCAACCAAATCTGGGACACTACGTAGCATGCAAGACAGACGGAGAACCAAGATTATGTAGGGCAACACAGTGGTATGTGTCGCAGTAAACTGGAGGGAGAATAGATGACTATCTGGGTCATGATAAATGGGAACGAGCTGTATTGAGAATGCTGGTCATAAACACAGTAACATTACGCAGGGTTTATTGAATTATAATCTTAGCACGACCCCTAATGATGTTTTGGAGAGATCATCAATCACATTTTCTATCTTGCTTATAGAAATATCATCATGTAGATCACCAATGTTGCAACTAGATAACCGAAAAGAATTGTATCAACAGAAGTTGAAGACACAGTGGGGAGAATGGGCACCTCACCTTGAATCATATATCCCCTGAAAATTCTAAGTTATCAATCAACAACGCGTCCTCTTTTTCCTCTATACATCTAATAGCAATGCCATCCACTCTCGCCGCCTTGCCGCACATCATCGTACGTAAGGCTTTTACCACATCATCTCTCCTCACCAAACTACTCTCCATGTCGCTCTCACTTGGCATGCCACCACGACCTAAACATCCTATATCTGCCACTTTATCATCGAACACATTTAACAGTCTTTTAAAATACTAACTTCAGCTCCTCCTCACTTCATCGCTACATATTACCGTTTCCCAATTTGCCCGCTTTCACCGATGTTCCCATTTGTTCTCTTGTTTCTCGCACATTAACCTTCTTCCAAAATATCTTTTCATTCTCTCTAAATCTCACTGATATTCACTCACCCCAACTCTCATTTGCCCGCTTTTTCAAACTCTGAACCTTCCTCTTGACTTCCTGCCGCTTTCTCTTATATATTTCCAAATCATTCGCACTCCTTCTCTGTAAGCACCGCCCAAACGCCTCTCTTTTCTCTTTCATGAGAAACTTTACTTCCTCCCATCACTCACTACCCTTTCTAATCTGCCCACCTCCCACCCTTCGCATACCAGAACCGCCTTCTTAAATACCTCCCATTCCACATTAAACTCCCCTCACTTAATATCACATTTTTGCCATGCTACACTCAATCTCACCCGCTATTTCTTCACACAAGTCTTTCTTCCAAGCACACACTTACTCTCGCCACTCTCTTCTCCCCGACACTGTTTACTTTTTAAAACATTTACAAAAATCTTCACCCTCGCCTCCACAACAGTGATCAGACGTCCCTCTAGCTGCCCCTCCGAGCACACACACACACACACACGCACGCGCAGACACACACATATATCTATATATAAACATTTGGCTCTTCTCCAGCGATGTGAATTCGGGCAGGCACAGGCCGACAACACCTCTGAATACACAGATAAGTAATTTATTTCGACAGAAATAGATTAGTTAGGTTTCCAGGAAATGGTTAAAGCGGGAAGCAGGATTAAAGTAGACAGTGCGGGTACATTTTAGACTAAACCCGATACATACTTCGCTTCCAGTGTCGACAGGGAACACTTTAGGATTGTGTTTAAGAATATATATATATATAAATATATATATATATATATATATATATATATATATATATATATATATATATATATATATATATATATATATACATATATATATCATTGAATCTTCTATCAATGAATACACAAAAAATTATAATCTTGATATTAGTGATGGTCTATACAAATTAGATAACTTTATTGATGATGAAATTTGTAAAATGATAATCTTATGATACGCTCGTTGTCTGTCTTGGACAATCGCATGTTTACCAAATGGCGTCCCAGCTTCGTTGTATATCAACTGACTGTTATATTACTCTCTTGTGTCTCCCTGATGATGTGATTATTACACGAAAGTGCACTTGGGAACTTATCTTGTTTCATTTTCCCCGTGGACTTATAGGAATATATATATATATATATATATATATATATATATATATATATATATATATATATATATATATATACTCTGCTACATAAACCCATAATTGACCTTATCCTCACCATCTTCGTCACGTAAAAAGTTTACAGATATCACTATCATCTGTGTGACTCTCTGCTCTCACCACATTAATCTCGATTTGATTTCTTCCACCACTACGAATGGTCTCGAAGGGACACTGTAGTCTGTTGCTGTTGGAATTCCTTTGTGTGTGTGTGTGTGTGTGTATGTGTGTGTGTGTGTGTGTGTGTATGTGTGTGTGTATGTGGTTGTGTGTGTGTGTGTGTGTGTATGCTATATTTCTTTCCTGTGTCTCCCCTGATGATGTGATTATTACACGAAAGTGCACTTGGGAACTTCTCGTGTTTCATTTCCCTCGTGGACTCATAGGAATATATATTTGTGTGTGTGTGTGTGTGTGTGTGTGTGTGTGTGTGTGTGTGTGTACAGAAATTCTGTATAATTTTCCTGGAAACAGTCAGTAATGTAGGAAGCATCCAGGAGGATACACCTCTCCAGCCCGGCAAATGGAAGTTAATAAAGCCACAGGAGGACAACAGCTTAATGAATGAACAAGCACGATGCCACCAGAGAGCATTAGACAATAATAACCCTTAATATTCTGACGCTGAGCATTATGATCCCCTCTTGCTTTGGGCCACGTAAATAATAATGCCATTCGGCTCGAATATAGCAGGAGTATAGGTCGGTGTTGGCCACCAAGCCGCTACACGGTCAAGAGGGGAGATGGTTTCAAATGGCATTTACTAGGATCCAAACCGCTTTTGCTCAGCGGGATTCATCAGAACACAGGCATCAAAGCCAGATTCATTACCTTATGGTATTTTGGTGCTTATTTCACCCAAGGGTTCATTCGTTTATTCTCCAAGTGTAAATGGAGCGTTTCGTTTAAATGAATGCCATTCTTTCATACAGAACGAGATACTATTTGATGGAAGAATCAGCTTAATTAAATCCGTCGCTTTAGAAAAAATATGTATAAAAGAATTTAAAGTTGAACACGAAAGGCAATGAGTTGTTAACATTTATCCCTAAGCCATCAACGAAACTATTTTGTGTCTAACGAGTTTTAGTTGTTAATGTTGTAATGCAATCACTATTTTGTGTTTAACGAAACTCCATGCATCTATACTGTGTCTTCGTCTCATTCAGGTCAGTGTAAACTGGACTGTGGAGATGAAAATAGTGATGTTTGCTATACTGTCCTCAACACAGTATCACCAGCTGGTGCTTGCTAAACTGTCATCAACACAGACAGTATCAACAGCTGGTGCTTGCAATACTGTTCTTGGTACAGACAGTATCACCAGCTGGTGCTTGCAATACTATCATCAACACAGTATCACCAGCTGATGTTTACTATACTGTCTTCAGCACAATCAGTATCGCCAGCTGGTGCTTGTAACACTGTCAACACAGTCTGTATCACCAGCTGGTGTTTGCTATACTGTCATCAGCACAGTATCCCCAGCTGGTGATAAGGTTAATGATGGTCAGTATCTTTCTCATGTGTATAATGAACATGGACCGGATCTGCACAAAGCCAGTTTAAGCAGTTTGAATGCATCATGATACAGCTCTTTCTTCCCCCCACAGCTTATCTGGGAGCTATTGATAATTCCCTTTTGTTGATCCAGTCGGAAGTTCTGTTATAAACCTGTTGGACACACACACACACACACACACACACACACACATATATATATACAAATATAGTGCATGTGAACGTGCACTTTTCATAGAACACATAATGCCCTCCAACGTCAAGGACTCGAACCCGGTACCATTTGCGTGATTACTGGGTACGCTAACCATGGACGTGAGACGAAGGTTATTCGATTTACTAGTAATCGAATGGTCATTTCCCCATTTGGGCGTTCATTGCCAAGCGGTTAGCGTATTCAGCAATTACGCAAATGGTGCCGGGTTCGAATGCTTGCTGTTGGAGGGCATTATATGGTGTATATATATATATATATATATATATATATATATATATATATATATATATATATATATATCATAATACCCTCCAGCAGCCATAATTCGAACCCAGGACCTTTGGCGTGGTATTCGGTAACGCTAACTGCTAAGCTTTGGTCACCCCTAGTAGGGAAATGACTTCTTTCGATTACAAGTAATCGAATTTCCTTCGTCTCGCATCTATGAACAACAGAGTCTACGCCGGTCAAAACCCCTTTTTCTTCCACCATCTGCAATCCCTCTCAGCGCGTTTATAGCCAAAGAACCCCACGTAACTCAGTTTCAACCCCAATTGTCACATCACCCACCTTATGTCCCCCCTTAACGCCAGAATCTGATCCCTTGCAGCTAGATTTCCATAACACTCACTCATCTCCTCTCTTCTTCACTCCTATCGATAATAGGCACACAGGGGCTAATAACATGAGGGTAGTTTTTCTCTATTTTTTTCTACCTCGTTTTAAAGAAAATTCGTGATTCTTATTAAGTGATTTACGATGATAATAATAATAATAATTGATAATGATAGATAATAATAATAATAATAATAATAATAATGATAATGATAATCGAATGATTTACGTGTTTTCAGGTGTCATCTGAGAGACGGGGAGAAACTGCGCATCTCTGGAGCGAGTTCCACCGACTCACGTACGCATAAGGCTAGGAGGAATCGCAGCAACATGGGCCAGGTAAGGGAACGTGACAGCCACGTAAGTAATGGTTACATGTACTGCTGGAACCATTCCACTCAACGCCAAGGCCAAATAATGCCTCCCTTGTTGAATTAACTTCCAGAATGAACCAGTTGATTTGATCTTAAGTTACTTGATTGATCGGCGAAAAACTTGATTGAAACAATTGACTGAAAATTGAATAAATTGGCTGCTGCTTTCTATAGCTTTTGTGTATGGACTAACCACACGGGGAGTGACCGTTGTCATACCTCGTATAGTGTGTCGTGTCTGTGGGGAATCTTTCCCTCTTCTAATAACGTAACACCTAATGAGCTCAATGATATTCATTTTGCCAATATCTTTTAATCATTAGTATCTTATCTCTCATTCGGGACGGATGTCTCTTAAGGACACACACGCAACCACTTTCCCATGTCATACCGGCACACACGCACGCACTCGCTTTTACTCGTGTCATACCGTCACACACGCACGCACTCGCTTTTACTCGTGTCATACCGTCACACACGCACGCACTCGCTTTTACTCGTGTCATACCTGCACACACACACACGCGCTCGCTTTTACTCGTGTGTATCAGCTTCACTTTAACCATTCAGGTCCTTCTCCTCAGAATCCTCACATAAATTCAGTCAAAGTGGCGGAAGAACACACTGTTTTCAAGTGAAAAATGAAGATGGATTCTAATTTACCCTCCCTTTCTCAAACTGCTCACTTTATCACCCAATGAAAAAAAAAAAAAGATATCTAAAAAGATAACAGAGTCGACAAGCAGCCTCTTCCGGGTCTGGCAATATATTTAACTCAACTGTTTAACGAGGGAGAGTCAGTCACACCAGGTGCAGCGAAGAAACTCAGTGACCGCATTAATGTCTGACGTTATGAAAAGTGAGAGTAAATTAGCTCCCCGGGATATTATTGTTTTATCATCATTATTATCATTATCATTATTATCATTATCATCATTATTGTTATCATAGATATTATCATTTATATTTATCTATTTATTTATTTATTTTACTTTGTCGCTGTCTCCCGCGTTAGCGAGGTAGCGCAAGGAAACAGACGAAAGAAATGGCCCAACCCACCCACATACACATGTATATACATACACGTCCACACACGCACATATACATACCTATACATCTCAACATATACATATATACACATATACATATATACGCATGTACAAAATTCGTACTGTCTGCCTTTATTCATTCCCATCGCCACCTCGCCACACATGAAATAACACCCATCCTCCCCCCCCCCAGCATGTGCACGAGGTAGAGCTAGGAAAAGACAACAAAGGCCACATTCGTTTACACTCAGTCTCTAGCTGTCATGTATAATGCACCAAACCACAGCTCCCTCTCCACATCCAGGACCCACAGAACTTTCCATGGTTTACCCCAGACGCTTCACATACACTGGTTCAATCCATTGACAGCTCGTCAACCCCGGTATACCACATCGTTCCAGTTCACTCTATTCCTTGCACGCCTTTCACCCTCCTGCATGATCCGGCCCCGATCACTCAAAATCTCTTTCACTCCATCTTTCCACCTCCAATTTGGTCTCCCACTTCTCGTTCCCTCCACCTCTGACACATATATCCTCTTTGTCAATCTTTCCTCACTCATTCTCTCCATGTGACCAAATCATTTCAAAACACCCTCTTCTGCTCTCCCAACCACACTCTTTTTATTACCATACATCTCTCTTACCCTATTATCACTTACTCGATCAAACCACCTCACACCACATATTGTCCTCAAACATCTCATTTCCAGCACATCCACCCTCCTCCGCACAACTCTATCTATAGCCCACGCCTCGCAACCATATAACATTGTTGGAACCACTATTCCTTCAAACATACCCATTTTTGCTTTCCGAGATACTATTCTCGACTTCCACAGATTCTTCAACGCTCCCAGAACTTTCATCCCCTCCCCCACCCTATGATTCACTTCCGCTTCCATGGTTCCATCCGCTGCCAAATCCACTCCCAGATATCTAAAACACTTCACTTCCTCCAGTTTTTCTCCATTCCAACTTACCTCCCAGTTGACCTGCCCCTCAACCCTACTGTACCAAATAACCTTGCTCTTATTCACATTTACTCTCAGCTTTCTTCTTTCACACACTTTACCAAACTCAGTCACCAGCTTCTGCAGTTTTTCACACGAATCAGCCACCAGAGCTGTATCATCAGCGAACAACAACTGACACTTCCCAAGCTCTCTCATCCACAACAGACTGCATACTTGCCCCTCTTTCCAAAACTCTTGCATTCACATCCCTAACAACCCCATCCATAAACAAATTAAACAACCATGGAGACATCACACACCCCTGCTGCAAACCAACATTCACTGAGAACCAATCACTCTCCTCTCTTCCTACACGTACACATGCCTTACATCCTCAATAAAAACTTTTTACTGCTTATAACAACTTTCCTCCCACACCATATATTCTTATATATATTATCATTATTATTATCATTATCATTATTGTTATTATCATTATTATTATTATTATTATTATTATTATTATTATTATTATTATTATTATCATTATTTCATCAAAATCATCATTATTATTATCATTATTATCATTATTATTATCATTATTATTACTATTACCATTATCATTATTATTACTATTATCATTATTATTATTATTGTTATAATTATCATTCCACTTGTGTTTCGCGTGTGACTAAGAGCGATCGGAGTAGGTATTCAGGAGACGTTAAACATAAATTACCCCTGGTTGTGCATAGGTTACCCCTGGTTGTGCATAAATTACCACTGGTTGTGCATAAATTACCCCTGGTTGTGCATAAATTACCACTGGTTGTGCATAAATTACCACTGGTTGTGCATAAATTACCCCTGGTTGTGCATAAATTAACCCTTGTTGTTCATGAATCAACCCTGGTTGTGCATAAATTACCCCTGGTTGTGCATACGTTACCCTGGTTGTGCACGGCTGTAACTAAGCCAGGTAGACGGGAGGAAGGTTTGGGATTGTGTGCTGGTAAGGTTGACTACCGAACCCTCTATGTTCTGGCTCTGAACAGGATCGAATCTGAAGAACCCAGAGGATCGGATGTTATGGCCGGGGTTTGGATAGAGGAGAAAGACGTAATGAAAAGGAAAGGCATCTATGATGCAGGTTAAGCCATGGGTGGATGAAGGGAAGTGCAGGGAGTGGATGATATCGAGGTTGGTATGGGTTTTGAACGGGAGGAGACTACGAGAAATGGGTGGATGAAGGTGGTGGAGAAGATGAAGAGGAGACTAGGAGAGATGGATGGATGAAGGTGGTGCAGAAGAGGAAGAGGAGACCACGAGAGATGGGTGGATGAAGGTGGTGGAGAAGAGGAAGAGGAAACTAGGAGAGATGGGTGGATGAAGGTGGTGGAGAAGAGGAAGAGGAGACCACGAGAGATGGGTGGATGAAGGTGGTGAAGAGGAAGAGGAGACTAGGAGAGATGGGTGGATGAATGTGGTGGAGAAGAGGAAGAGGAGACTAGGAGAGATGGGTGGATGATGGTGGTGCAGAAGAGGAAGAGGAGACAAGGAGAGATGGATGGATGAAGGTGGTGGAGAAGAGGAAGAGGAGAGATGAGAAAGGAAGTGATGTTTGGGAGAGAGTAAGGGATTGATTGATCTTTTTTTTTTTGTGGGGCAAGGGTTCGAATCTCTGGGTTAAGAGATCAGAAATGTAGGAGATAGTTAATGTTACAACTGAGAATACGACTGGGAAGCTTAATGCCACTGGTGATGATGCAGGGGGACATAACTGGGGAGCATAATGCCACTGGTGATGATGCAGGGGGACATAACTGGGGAGCATAATGCCACTGGTGATAATGAGTATCCACCGACACACATAACTGTCCCCAGTTTCCCACGCTGACATACAAGGAACGCCAAGCGTATCAGCAACGTTACCTCAGCGTATACGCCTTTAGCATACTCGCTACACTCTACTGACGGAGTCAACGATGAAGTCAAAGCGTTGTGAGACCTTGCGACATCATGGCCTTTCTAGGTACAGCGAACTGCATCCTGAATATTGCATCCTGAATGCCATCTTGTGAGAGATCCTCCGCCAGGTGTTGTGTGGGAGATAGTGAAGGCACCAATCCACCTGCCTGGCGTTGTGATGTACGTGTGGGTGGACGGAGCAGCGGTGGCTGTCCTACCTTGGTGCTCTGTGTGAGCAAGCAGTCTTGCATCACTCTCCTCGCTTAGTATAGGACTAGAGTTGTGTCGAACCTAATATCCTTCCTGTACATGTACGTCGACAATATCTTCGTGTACACAGAACATCAAAGAGCAACAGAGAGAGAGAGAGAGAGAGAGAGAGAGAGAGAGAGAGAGAGAGGATGTAAGACGCATCAGCCCTCAAGGTCACCTTGTTTGGGAAGCATTAGCCACAGGATTGCATTCATGGACGTCTACGTACGTAACACATAGATGGAAAGGGGCTCTTCCCTGAAGCTTTCGAGAGAACGGCTGAGGCAGGCCGGTGTCTGAACGGCGAGGGAGAATGTCTCGACACTTATAACGAAGGTATCATGTGGGCAATACGTCCACAGAGTCTTGATAGACATAGGCCATGTGAACTACGAACTACTGCGAAATACAGCAGGGGCTAACACCTACTTTGTTGCCCCTCATGAGGAAACCTTTCTCACTCTGTTCGTGTCACCACCACGGCTGGAGCAGCATAACGACGTCATTGTTGACTTATGGTTACACATTCACTGCAGGGTAACTCTGGCTGGATTGTGGCTAAAGCCTATGTGTATCTCTGTGGACAGCGACCACAAGCCTGAGGGGTGTCGTTCACTGCAGACGCCCCAAATCAGCCAAACTTATCATACATAACTACGCCAGTGCACCCCTCTAGACACCCGAGCCAAAACCCAATGCGCACATATGGTTTACATCATCACTGTGGGACGACCCATCCCAAAGGCATTTGCTACGTCGGCCAAGCAAGACGCACACTGAGGCGAGGCATCGTCAACCATCTGAATGAGGAAAGCACTCCAGCTGCACCAGTGATGGTGGCGATGTGATCAGATCCTCCCAACTGTGGATGATATGGAATGAAATACCTCTTATCCTAGCAGCAGGTACGAACTGGCGACGCTTGGAAGACCTGATATCATTGTCCACATACGTGATAAAGAGCTCCTGCTATCATCACACACACACACACACACACACACACACACACACACACACGGTCGATCACAAGACCCCTGTTTGACGGCCAGCCTATGCGACGGCATGCGCGCCCGAGAGCGGCTTACTCACCAACACCTCGTAATGTTACAGGCAGCACCGACCAATCCCTCTCAAGATCCCGCACCCTGATCAGAGAGAGAGAGAGAGAGAGAGAGAGAGAGAGAGAGAGAAAGAGAGAGAGAGAGAGAGAGAGAGAGAGAGAGAGAGAGAGAGAGTGTTAGGCAGATTGGTGAGATCACAACCCTTTGACCTCTGACATATCCATCCACATTACTCTACTTCTTTCCCCTTCTAACCTGCTCCCTGACCCTCCCCAACATTTGTCTTATAAGAGTTATTTAGAGTAACGATCTGGTAAAAGATGACCACGTATAAAGTGAAAGCAAGAACTAGGAATTTATTCCTCTGTTCTTTGTTTACAGTTTACCCTATCATCTTTTACCCCGTCTTACAAATTACCGTCCATGGCAAAGTAGACAGTTCACGCCTCGAATCCCAGCAATGGAGACGGTAAATAAAGTGTATCATAAGTGCTTGTAACATTCACTTGTAGATGAGTAATATAGAGTGGAAAAGTTATGTTTTAATGTGAAGGGGAAAAAATAAAATGCCATAAGGGAAACAACATTCACAAGTTTCACCAGACTTACAACGCGTTTTCTTTGTCTTGGAATCTCTGATACACGTTTTCTGTTTGATGTGAACCTGCGAGTTCACCCGCTACCTTGAAAAAAAAAAAAAAAAGAAAATGGTCGGAGCAATTCGGGTGGAAATTATCTTTTCCACAAAATTCCGAATCACAATGTAAGAGAAAATGAAGAATTTGATTTCTATTTCCCAGAGCGATATACTCTCCTGGGCAAAGTTGTATATTAGGTAATGGAAAAGGTACTGGGAAAAATCGGAATTTCAATTATGTCTTGTCCACGCCAACGAGAGTGAGAGGAATATTTTTATGGTGTAGAACTTGTATGGTTAATGAAATACATTTTCCTTTCCACTACACACACACACACACACACACACACACACACACACACACACACACCTATATATATATATGTGTGTGT